>NC_062970.1:38675067-38713892 GCF_023119035.1 Salvia hispanica
GATATTTAATATAAAATTATGAAGTAGATGATTCTATAATAGGAAGGTGATGTCTATAAATATGAGAAATTTGTAACATTTTGTATAAGTGGAAAGTTGTGAGTTGAGAAAGTTTGAGAAATTGAGTGTTCCTTTCTTCCCCACATCAAAACATCTCCTAAAACCATTTCTACATAATCCACCCATTCTCCTCTCAAATATTTCCTCCAAACTATATTACTCTTCCAACATATATCTTATATTTTTCCAACAGATTCATGATAACGTATTTCGCAACAAGCAAATGAGTTCCAATTTGAGTTGTGAACATCCCTATAAAAAGTAATATAGCTTCAAACGTTCACTACAAAAAATCACTAATTAGTGGCGTAAATCACGATGAATATTTCGGCCGTTGTACTGGTAAGCGGATACGGATTATTCGCCACTACGACGTGGAGCGAATTCTCACCGATTAGTGACGGATTTTAATTTGCCCACCTGTGGCGGATTAATTCACTACAAATTTTTTTAAATAAAATATACAGAATATTATAAAAAATTAAATATAGTGGCGGATTTTCCGCCACTGCTACAGCGGCGGATTATATTCCGCCAGAGTACGAATTTTAATTAAATTAATTAGGGCTTTACGTATTTCATTCTCCCTCTTCGCGAATTCTCGCTCCCGCGAATTCACGAATCCTCCCTCCTGTAGCCGCCGTTTGCCGCTCCAGCCACCGCAATTCGCCGCTCCAGCCGCCGCCGTTCGCCGCTCCAGCCGCCGCCGTTCGCCGCTCCAGCTCCGTCGCCGTCGTCCGCTCGCATTCAACAACCACCGCTGTCGCCACCAGGTACTCAATTTACCATACCCCCGCCTCCTATCTCCTTGCTTGATTTTGTGCAACGACAGTAGAGAGTAAAGACTAGAGTGGGTGTGGGGAGGAGAGAGTGAGTTTGTGTGTATATATATGCACGGTAGCAGGGAGATTTGGTCAGATTAGAATATTGTATGGCTTTTTAATTGTTGATCCTGAATCTGAGAAATTAAAGGAGCTGTGCCAAAATCTGATAGCTGTTCTGTTGAAAGTATCGATGGTGCAACTGCCTGAATATTTGGCCTCTGTTTCTTGGCATTAAATATCATCATACATGGCGATGGCAGCCTCTTATTTGCTCTTACTGTTTTGACAACTTCTCATTTGTACACTCTGTTTTGATACCAAGAGATCCCTAAACTATTGCTCTTATTTGGTTGTTAAGTCCTTTGCAGCCTTTCGGAAGCTTAATTAAGAAATGGAGGTTCAAAACTTGCTCAACAACCTTAAAAAATTACGTTGATTTGTATGTTCTTCAAATCTAAACTCCTTGCTGCTGAAAATTTTATAGCTTCAGCTCCATTACTAAAAAGATTTCTACCCTTTCTTAATTCATGAATATATACTCCATCAGTCCGCGATTAGGAGTAATAATAGCTTCAGTGGTTACAAGCTTTCGATGCAGATTAGTACAAAGACACCTAATGGAAAATATTTCACCAGAAACAAACTTATTGTTGGAGATGCAGTTTGAATATTAGTGTATATTGCTGCTATGTGAACTCGACTTCCAAATCATAGAATCGCCTTTTAATCATTGTGATCAAAACTAGAATATCACTCTTTTAATCATAGAATCGCCTTTTAATCAGGCCATAAGACTGATTCTGTAGACAAGATTACTGATTGCTTGTTCACTTGTATTAAACCTTAAGTACATCTTAATATTTGCCTTTTTCAGGTCAGCTACTAGTCAAATACTACTTGATATTTGTCTTTTTTTGTTGATGATCTGATCAAACGAATCCTCTGAAATCTTTTAATTTATGTGTGGAAATTGAGTTGGATAGTCATGCAATCCGTGCCATTTGATTGTTGAAGAAATTAATGTGATGCCTTCTACTTCTTTGCTACCTCTCCTTAATGTAGCATTACTTCTGTAAAACATCAAAGTCCGCAATGTTTCTCACTATTCGACTTTCTGGTCCTTGTTACTGAAAAATTAAATCTGTTCAAAAATGACATTTGTCTGAATTTTCATGATCATGCTACATGTGAATAGGTGGCGGATAATTTGCTTCATGATACTTCCAGCAACATAGATACTTAAGTATTCTGTTCTCAAACTCTTAAAAGCAAGGTTAATAGTTCATTATTTTTCTTGTTACAATCAAGATTCTATTTAGTATTTACTCATAATTAAATAGTTTTTCATAAACCCACTGATGGTATGCCAAGAGAATTATAAGTGTTCTCTTGTGGAAGCAGGTGCAACGTAAAATTTTCTCCCTTTCCCTAAACTTGTGTGGTTTTAGCTAAGAGTTTTAGGGGTATCATTCATTTTTTATGCAGTTTGTTATATAAATATTATGTCTGAGATGCTACATCTTTTATTGGAACAATCTTTATCAAAGCCATAATATTTTCGAGTGTTTTAATTTTGCATCTACTTTATGTAGACACTACTGAAATCATTTCACAAGGGACCTCCTAAAGTTAGGACTTTTTAAGGATTATGTAATGTGTTTGAGTATTAAATACTTGGCTTATTATGCTAATTCTAAGATATTCTAGTCTGGCCTATTCTAATTCTGGTGCAATAAAAAAATAGGTTTCTGTAGGTATTATTCTCATTATTAATTTTGAGTCAAAATCATATGTAAGTAATTATCCTTACAAATTCAAAACAGGTAGTTGGTGCTAGTGGGAAGAGTGGTGTTTGAGGACATCTTCTTGAAGAAACATTTGTAGTTGGTGCTAGTGGAAAGAGTGGTGTTTGTGGGCATCTTCTTGAAGAAACAACATCTGGTATGTAGTTAACATTAATGATGTTAAGGTATCTTAGAAGCTTTTCTAAGTCATGTTTAAGAATTTAGAGTAAGTATTGCACATACATAGAAGGTTTGTTTGATAAAGATAATATTATAACGTTTTATTTTCCTATAGAAATCTTTTTTCTGGCCGGATTCATGGGAACACGATGTGCGTACACTTTGGACGTCGAGGGCAAGAGAGAGATACTCTGGCTTCATCTCCACCCTTAAGAAATTGAAAGAGAGGCCAGCATTTGTGTCAGAAGAATTGTGGAATGGGCTGCTCGTGTATTGGGAAAGTAAGGATGTTAAATACAAGTCAGAAATCGCACGGAAGGCGAGATATTCAGAGAAAGGTGGACCCGGCACGGGCTATAGCAAACATTATGGGGGCACATCGTGTGCTGTAGTTAAAGCTTAGAAAATAGTAAGTGACATGTAATAAATCAAGTTCATTATTTATATTAATATTTGTTTTATTATCTTTGACAAACAGGCAAATGAAAAGGGGGTCTCTATTGGAGATTGTATGTATGATGCCTACTTGGCACTACACTTCAAGAATGGAAAATATACAACTAAGGAGGCCGAAGAGATAGATGTAAGTTTATTTAAAAGTTGATACGCATTTAAATTATTAATCATACAATAATTATTGAATTTTCATTTAATAGGCCAAGGTAAAAGAGATTGCGGCTGCACAAGGTGAGGGAGCAAATCTAAATGATATATATGTCAATCAAGTCATGGGAGGCTGCCTTGACAAGAAGAAGCGGATGCTTGGAACGGGAGTCATTGGACCAATGCTCTTAGGGAGTAAGTCTGTGGCTGCTTCAACTAGCAATCAACAGGATGCCAAGTGGAAAAGTGAGATGCAACAAAATCTCAACGAAGAGCGTGAGCGTAGAATGAAGTTGGAAGAGGACGTGAGCAGGATGCAGAAGGTGGTGGATCTGTTGGTGAGCCAACAGTTCCACCAGTCCCACCAGTCAAGTTACTCTGCTGCCCGACCTGATGAAGAATATTCTACCTGATGCTAGAAGCGGAGGTTAGTTGTGATTTTGCTACTTGAATCATTTTTATTTCTGCAAATCTATGGCCATTTTATTGTTCATTCTTTATATGACTACTCTAAAATGTAGTGCATTTTGGCTTGCGTTTGTTGAAATTTGACTGAGGTTGTGGTCTTCCTCGAAGAAAATTATTTAATTTTCTGTGTTGTATGAAATCGAAGAGAAAAATTGAATAATTTGTTTCCGTTTTAGGATTTAGTTGTTGGATTTGTCTGATAAAAGTTATTGTGTTAGCTTTCTATTTTTTTGTGAATTTGTTTTTCTTCTCAGTAAAGGCCTTGATTTTTTTACTGAGAGTTGTGTATTTGCTGCTTGAACAAGCATATCTCACCCGTTTCTTATCTTCTGGATTGGATTTCTTATGGAGCAGTCTGGTGCTGCTAGTTCCTCAAACTTCGTCCAAATAACTTAATGAGAGGCTGTAGTGTTCCAGTGTATATCTGGGGATATAAGCTAGTGGAGGGACTTGGTTGCCATTTGAGAATCTGACAGCCAATAATGGCGTTACATATAGATGTTATCCTTCTAATTCCATGTTTTATTTTATAGTGGAAGTCAATAACTGTTAAATAGCCTTTTTTTTTTTAACTAAATCACTTCTACTTACAATCAGCTTAATTACTTAAAAGTCATTTTTCAATCAATGCACTAGACTTAACTTTATGCTAGCAATTGTTTTTGATATAACTTCAATTGTTTTTGAAACTAAAGATGGGATGGAGGATTTATGTGGAAGATAATCCACTTATTTGATTTCTGGTTTTAGGGGAAGTTGTTTTAATGCTAATGTATATGTGTGTGGCTTCAGGAGGTGGCTCAAAGATGAACAAGATCCAAGATTTTGAGAGAGACGAAGTTTATTACACTAGGAAGGAACAAGATTGTAGATGATTAATTTGTCAAAAACGGTCCCACAACTATTTTGCAGACTTGAGAAGCTACATGCTCGGCTATTTTGTTATTAACTAAGTTTTAGAATTGCACTAATGATCAATATAATTAATCGCTGATGTTATGAGTAATATGAGTATTGATGTATCTATTGTTATTTTTACTATGAATGTATTGATTTGTTGAAAAATTATCTTAGTAGGGTGGATAAATAATAAAATAAATATAACCAAAATCTATACAAAAATTTAGTGGCGGATGCATTCTGTCACTAAAAAAGCATTATATGTAGTGGCGGAATAGTGGCCGAATAGTGGCGGAATTTCAGTGGCGGAACCAAATCCGCCACTATTTTAAATTTTTAGTGGCGGAATGTTAGTGGCGAACTATTTTCCGTGGGTAATCCGCCACTGCGACTCAGTGGCGGAAAATATTCCGCCACTGATATTTTAGCGGCGGTTATATAGCCGCGGTTATGTTCCGCCACTAACTGATTTACTGGCGGAAAAATGAGATTTAGTGGCGGAAATTTCCGCCGCTAATTAGCGATTTTTTTGTAGTGGTTATGATCATTCAAGTTGGACAGATCCACCTACAAGAAATGCACAATTCACACATGTGCCCCCAAAAAAAAGGTGAACTCTTTCGTTATGCAAAACATGTCTACATGATGCTGAAGTGGCGAAGCCTTATGAGAATGACCGAACCAAGAGAAAGTAGAACGAAAATTCGAATAAACCCTAGTTTCTTAAATGTGATATATTCTTAAAATCAAAAGTTGCCTCTCAACACAAGTTCATACTACTAGAATTTATATGACCTTAAAATATCCAGAAAAATTATAAAAAAAAAAAACCAAAAACTTTAAATTGATCGTTGATTTCTCGTACCGCTTCTTAAGTTATATTCAAATTTAAAGTATATATGGGATTTTTTCTCAGCTAAACTATATGAATACATTCATTCAGTAACCAAACGCATATATTAATTATATTTCTTGAATTGTAAAAATGTGACGTAAAGATTGACACAAAAATGTGAAGAGGAATAAAGAAGTTGGAGCAGACGAGTTTCCTAGAATGGAATGGATTGGCAGGACGAGGTTCCACAATTAGCAACCACTGACCTAACATAGGGAATACGCACTTAATTCCAATATCCAATCCCATTTCTTACATTTTGGGTTTGAATTCCATGCCCTTTTCTCTCTCACATACTCACCCTCTCCCCACCTCTATATCACCTCTTCTTGCTTCTCTCTCTACACTTACAATTAATGAACACAATGGAGAAGGCCAGCAGCAACATGAAGCAAATGCATCATTTCAAGTTCAAGGTTCCATCCTTCGACTTGGTGGAAGGAGATTTGGTGGCATGGCCGCCGAGAAGCTATGTCTGCACCTTCTGCAAGAGGGAATTCCGATGCGCTCAAGCCCTCGGCGGCCACATGAATGTTCACCGCAGAGACAGGGCGAGGCTGCGCCAGTCTCCGCCGAGAGACAGTGGAGGTAATTACGCTCCCTTTAACCTAAATCTTGAACCAAACCCTAGTTTTCACTCAAACCCTAGTTCTAGCCCATCTTCTTCTCCGCCTGCGTCGATGAAATTTCCTCATTTCACTCCCAAATTGGCCACGCCTACACCCATTACCACGGATTTTATGAAGGTGAGAGCGGCAAAAGGGCTTCTCGACTTGGAGATTGGGTTGATTAGTTCGTCTAATGAGGAGGAACTTGATTTGGAACTTCGTCTTGGATATACTTAGTTTCTTGCACAACCAACCTTGAGTTTAAGCAATTTATCTACATCTTGATTTGAAGGAGAATGAGAAAGAAGAGAATACTGGGGCAGTAATATTGATGAATTTTTCATCCCTCTTTTATGTGTTTTTTTCTTTTTCTATGTTGTAGTACTTTGTTAGGTTTTCAGTTGATCACATATATAAAGGTCATGTTTTATTATTAATTAAACTGTGTTATTTAATACTGTTAATGTTTCCGAAGTATATTTGCATTAGCATCTCATGATTTTCTAAGGCCACAACAACTTTTTTTAAAGTTCTCTTCACCCATTTCATCAGCATGTAATGGAAAATGAAAAAATTGCTGAATCCATCTGTCTTTGGAGAGAGAGAGACAGTTTGGAGAAACAATTGTTCTTCTTGCTTTTTTGCTAGTAATTTATTTTTCTGAATTTATTATTTTTTCTCCAAATGAAAGTAAAAAAAATTTTATGAAGTCCGAGGCTTAATTAAACCTACTGATACTTATTCGATCTATGTTCAATATTCTGGGGATTGTGTTTAACAGCAACTTGAGATCTTTATTCTACTTATTGGATTCATACACATTACAAATTTGAATACATGTTCATTACAATAGCTTTCAATGAAGCATGTTTGGAGCTTCAGTCCATTCAAATTATTTCTATCTCAAATCATTACTTCCTTTTTAACTGAAGGGTTCAATAGATCTTTGGGCCCACTCTGGAGGACTTACTGTATTTTTTAATAAATAGTTATGCAGCTGTAAGGAATAATGATATACAGTATATTCCAGTTTTTGCTTGATGCATTTTTTAACAAATGCATAGATTTTCAGAAATCCTATTGTAGGAGGACAATGCAATAGTGTGACACACTGACAAACTTAATTAGCTAGTGCGTATGATTAATACTTAGAATATGATGTCATCAAATGAAATGGAGTTAAATTTTGTGGGGCCATAAGCCCAAAACATGATAGTTTGCATGTTCCCGACAACGTCCAGATGTTGAATGGCATCATCACATTCCCCAAAATGGAATTTGGTTTTCTGCTAAGTTTCCAGACTACTCAAATACCCTCTTTCAATTCCTAAATTAGAAACAAAAGCCTCTTTAAAATATTATTTCATGCTCTATATATAATTAACTAAAATGGTCAAACGTTTGAGTCATCAAATAAGTTTATCACTAGAAGGATATATTTTAGATATTTTATAAGATGTTTGGAAGATTTGTAATTAAGTTGTTAAGGCATTCAATAAATTGAATTAATTAATAACTTAGGGGGGAAATCGTGAATAAGGACAAGAGTAAATACTATATTTATTGTAATTTGATGAAGAATAAAATTGAGTTCTATACGAACTTTTGATATATTTATAGATCCTATTATTACAGTTTTTAAGCTTGGGATTTATTTCACCGAACACTTCTCGATAGTTTATAAGCTTAGCATAATTAGTCAAACAACTTGCTCCTAGGTCAAAATTGGTGGAAATTTGACTTGTTTTATCGGAAAGGTAAAATTTAACTTATATGTTCCCTCAACTAGTTAATCTCTTGTTTGCGAGCTAATTAATTTATCCCAATTTCTTGATTTGGGCAGTTTTTCTGCAATTTATTACTAATAAGAAATACTAATGAGGTATGTTTCGAAGAAATGATGAGTAGTCCAATGGTAGAAAGCTTCCCATTATAAACTGGGGTAATGTTCCAACAAAGAATTTTCTAGCGAGGTATTTTAATTTAAAAACTGTAACGATCAAATTCAGTTTGGTACAAAAGGAATACAAAAAAGAACTTTGTGTTTATTGAGCACGAATGATTGGGCTCCGATTATTGGGCCACACATGAATCACAAAAACAAATGTGGCAGAATGAAGTCGATTCAAATACTGAAATAAATTAATAAGACAGAATGATGTAGTACTATAATTCTCTCGTGAGACATTTTATTTATTTATTAGTTCTACTCTATATTTTTAAAATAAAGGAAACCTTTCATTCAATAATTTATCTTTTTTATTTTCGACTCATTTAGATTGTAAAGCTCTCTGCCTTTCACCAATTAAATGTGGCAGAACAGAATGCATAATTTTTAAAACAAACGCAGCAAAATGACCATACTTTCAAGTCTCTCGTGAGACAATTTATTTTCTTTTTTTATATTAATAGAACTTTACTTAAATAATTTATCATTATTTTGACTCGTACGAATTGTGAACCTTTTAGTTCACTGTAATATTAAGTCCATAAACCATGAGTTGAAACGTACTAGCTAGTAATGAGCAAAGGCTGCACAAATCGAAACTAGAGAGGACACTACAACTGAAAGAAGTGAAACTGACGGTGAAACTCTGCCTCCATCCTTCCTCAACACCATTCCTTCCATCAAAGGGTAATGCATAACTACGCCAAACAATGGTACAAAAGCCTGCATTGCCATCTCATTCATCTTCCCTTTCACCAAAACCCTCGCCAATCCGACGACCAAGGAAGCCAGATTTAGCATATAAATGGAGCACAATATAACCATGAATGGAGGCGGAGCTCGGAAGTCGTATTTCCCCATTTGATAAAGCTTATCCACTTCATCATCCGTGACTTTGCTCGTTGGCACAAAGCCAGCTTTGGCCAGTCCCATCTTCTCTAAAATCGCGTTTGCAGCCGCAAAAGAGAAAGATGTCAATGACTTCATCACCCATACCCTTTGCTCGTTCACCCAAGCCCTGAGTGAATCCCCTGACGCCAAGACCTCTTGCGCATGTTTGAGTAGTGATGAGACAAAAACAAACACAAACACCGCAAAAAATGGACTTGAAACCTGCTTCAGCAAACAAAGTGAACAAAACGCACCCTTGAAAGTTGAAGTGAACAAAACAAACGCAAACATAAGGCGTACCTGAGGATATAGAGGGACGCCAGCAAGGAAGCAAAGCTGGGGAAGGAGGGCTAGAATGTATACAGGGAGGAAGTGAATCGCGTAACATGCTAGTTCTGCATAGGCCATGCTTTGCAAAACCGACATTCGCATGGCCCCATAGACTAAGGGGGAATATCTGGACAGAGCAACCTGGCTCGCCCCGAGAAACCATCTCATGTTTTGAACAAGCGTTTCACCGAGGCTTATAGGAGAAGAACCCAAGAAACATGGCCTTGAAGGAGCAAAATACACTGAAATCCAACCCTCGCAATGCAGATTGAACCCTGTGAAGTAATCTTCCACTACTGAGAAATATCTATACCCCACCTGCATTTCCATTTAAACACATTTATGCATCGATCTTGTAATTAAGATATGTAAATTATACTATATAATAGGACTTGCCTCTTGCCCCCATTTTGTGTCCTTGTCGTAGCTGCAAGAAGCTAGCAATTGCACCTCATTCTGCAATGATTCTGTGCTTGGGAAATTCGGTTTGTAGCTTCTGTAAATCGACTTTATGAACTCGTTCGATGAACCATAATATTCGTTAAGCTGGTTAAGATCAATATCTGCACAAAATGGAAGAGGAAGATGAAACATAAATCATGGATCGACTAAGCTCTACAAAGTTAACAAGTATTACTTGGTTGAAGTTTCCGAGTTCCATAGAGTGCTTCTCTCTTGATATAGAACCCTGTCCCTGACAAGACTGGCCCTCTAAGACCATTAAAGCCCTCCCATTTTGTCTGAAATATATTAAGTAATTAATTCAGATGAATCACAATAGTGCATAATTATACTTAATCTATAATGAAAGTGAATGCTAACCCAAATAAATCTTAAGGCACCATCGTAGATATCATGTTCACGTCTGATGTTGTGAAATATTTGTGGGAACTGAACAAATGCAAGATTCTGGGAGATTTTAGGATCCAGATGGAAGCACATTGCTTGACGGGCCGATGTAGGATCGTTGCAGTACATGTCGCAATCAAGCGAGAGTATGTATGGCGAGTTGCTCATCATGCCCGATACTCGTAGCTGCGATTGCAAACACTAAGTCATCAAAAATAAAAACTATACTAAAAGGACAAATATTCTATCTTGCCTCATCGGTTTGCCGTGTTGGGTTAAGAATGTTCCCGAAAATATTCCACACAAAATTTCCTTGGATCCACTAAAAAAACTACTCCTAGAATTGATTTTTTTAAAAAAATAACCACAATCTAGGATGTAAAAGAAAACATCCATTAGTTGAGACTAATTTTCCACTAATATTTTCATATTGCTTCCATATTTTCATAATGCTTCCATTCGCACCACCTAATTATAGTTGGGACACCAAAAGAAAAATGTTTTTTGAATTGATGGTATTATATTTGGAAACACAAGCTAATGTACTTAAAATATTGAAAAATATCTTTAGTCATTCTTTTTTTTAGTAATTTTTTATATTGGTGAGGGATGTCCGCACTATACTTTTGCTAGGTCCTCAAATTTGCCAAAAATCCAAAAAGAAATTTTGTCTCGAAATTTTATTGGCATTCTTAAGCTAAATTGAAACATTAGGTATTTAATTGTGATTATCCAAATGAGTTATTTTCGTTAAATATGTTGAAATGATGTGACAAAATTTAATATTTATGAGTGATAAATGAATATATAAAAGATAAAAGAATATTACAAGAACATTGAGGGCTCCTGCTTTGAAATTGTGGGGATGAGATGGCCTTTTCTCGCGAGCAACGTAGACTACAAGCGGCATCTCTTCCCCGTCTTCACCTATCACCTGTCATTAGCCGTTGGTTTAGAAAATACTTTAACTAACTGCTTTATATTAACTCGTAAAGAGAAGACAAATAGTAGTAGTATTTAAGAATGGCTAAAATTCATTTCATTGTAAAGACTCTAATTTTAAGTGAAGACTAATGTCATCAATAAAGAGCATTGAGTTTGACTCGATTTTATATTATACTACTCTCTCCGTCCATAAAAAATAGACAAATTTTGTCATTTTGGTCCGTCCGCAAAAAATAAATTAAGTTTAAAAAGAAAAGTTTTCAATCAATATTAGCAACATCAAAAGTTTTCAATCAATACTAACCACATTCGCGGACGGACTAAAATGGAAAAACGGGACTCTTATTCGCGGACGAGGGAATATATATTAAAATCCGTGTCATTCACAATCTTATCTATTTTTCGTAGACGAAGGGAGTATTATTTATCACGATGGAGACTGAGTAAAACACTAAATGAGATACTAGTTTAAAATAAACGATGAGTGTATTTAGTGTTAATTTATTTTGTACTTCACTTTACTCATTCACGTGAAATTATAGTCATGTCTAGTCATGTCTATTTTCGTGTTAATCTATTTTGTACTATTTCAATTACAATGAAAAGCATCATCTCTCGCTGATTAAACATTCAGACTTATCTATTCCATCAAGACTCTGTAGTCTGTATTTGTCCGTTAGCAATTTTTTTCCACTAGATATGTTTATCAAATTTAATTCGAACCACAAAACTATAATCACACTCAATCATTTTCGATACCTCAACAATCGGTGAATGGTCCTTGCTGGCCATAACGTCTGCTTCAGCAACAATCTTACTCATAGAACTCTTGAAATCTTCGTATGCTTCCTGTATCATCCATACAAAATATCTCAATATAGTAATAATTAAGGAAAAACAAATTCCGACCAATGAAACTATATTAAGTAATATTTTAAAAGAACCTTTTTTATATCTAAATTTTCTAAATATTAATTAATAAAATTCCACCTAATGGTAATACGAAACCCATTATAGAGTAGAAAATACTTCAATGGTACCACAAACAACTCATCTCATTTTAGATTTTTGAACAAAATATATTCATTTTTGGATTTACGCATTTCCAATCATTTATATATAAACTCAAACTTTAAAAAATACTCGGTATTCTTTATCTATTTCCTTTTTTACTCACAAAATTTGTTAAAGGAATTTCAATTTTATGTTAGTGAAATTCTAAAAATAGGTACTATATTTTACGCATATACTTGATGGGTGAAGGTATATTTTAGATTTTTGTGTATCAATGAAGGTGGCCAAACAACTCAAATTACTTTTATAAATTCTGTGAGTATTAAAAGTAAGTTGACAGAATTTGGTGTAAATATTAGAATAAAATTACTACTCCATTTGATAGTATAATATTTACATTAAAATTAATTATAAATTTAATGTAAATTATCAGATATGCTATTAGCTAGAAAAAATAGTTTCGATAATATATCGATTTATTTTGTACATGGAGGGAGCATTAGTTTGTGAAGAACAAATAAGCAAGAAAGTGTAAGAAACACAAACCTCAATTGACTTCTCCTCAAGAGAAAAGTGATCAGTATCACCAACTCTTCTTTCCTCTCCCAAGAAATAAGCCTGAGGGCACCTGTTCTTCACCTCATACTTCCTGCAAAATGGGAGCCACACCTTGGCAAAGCTCCGTGCTCGTTGCAGGGCGCGGAGCGTGACAGGGGAGCCCCCGTCGTCGGATAGATAGACATGGAGTTTAGTGGGAGGGTAGTCGAGAGCCAAGGCCGATATAACGGTGTTCATCACACCCAAGCTTGGCTCCTTCACGGGATCGGCGGTGCAGATGAACACATCCAGCGACGGCAGATCATCGTCGGAAGGGAGTCTCTCCGGATACACCGTTCGAGCAACGGGGTTCCACAGAGAAGCCTGGCTGAGCAGCCACATAAACGAGAGAGTCAGCTCTGCCGCGAAGATGAGAAGGTGGGCCACAAATACAATGGGGCTGCTGCTGCTGCTGCTTGTGGCTATGGCGGTGATGGAAGTGATTCTGTAGTAAAACAGGGCTGCTAAAGCAGAGCCATGGATTAATAAATGGACTCTGTTTATAGCTCTCTGAGTTTTCATGGTATTCCATTCATTCATTGGGACTGACTTCTCCATTTTCTCTGATTTTTCATTCTCTGCCTATTAATAGACCCCCGGAGTCGAGCAATCAAAGATTTGTGACTCATGATATGATGTAAGCACAATTCTGTTAATTTTTTCATATTTTAATGATATAGTATAACGCAATAGATTCAAGACGAATTAAACTAGCCTTTGAAATATAATTTTATTACTCTATATAGATGATTACATACCCAAATACAATAAAATGTGCTCCTTTTTTTAATTTATTTTTTCGTTTTAATTATACTCCTTTCATTCCTCAATATTTACCGTATTTTTTTATGGTGCAGGGTTTTAAAAAATTAGTGAAATATAAATTGTAGTAACTGAAATCATGAGTAAATTTAAATATGAAATCTACTTACCAAGTTCAGTAAAAATAAAATATGCAATTAATTGGGTTCACAATGTACTACTAATACAGTAATACTATTTCCATACTTTGCTATGGAAACCTTTATTGAGACACACAAAATAAAAGGCATATATTACCATGAGTAAACACTAATGAGCTAGGGCTGCATAAGCCGAAACTAAAGAGGAAACTACAACCGAAAGAAGAGAAACTGACGGTGAAACTCTGCCTCCATCCTTCCTCAACACCATTCCTTCCATCAAAGGGTAATGCATAACTACGCCAAACAATGGTAGAAAAGCCTGCATTGCCATCTCATTCATCTTCCCTTTCACCAAAACCCTCGCCAATCCGACGACCAAGGAAGCCAGATTTAGCATATAAATGGAGCACAATATAACCATGAATGGAGGCGGAGCTCGGAAGTCGTATTTCCCCATTTGATAAAGCTTATCCACTTCATCATCCGTGACTTTGCTTGTCGGCACAAAGCTAGCTTTGGCCAGTCCCATCTTCTCTAAAATCGCGTTTGCGGCTGCGAAAGAGTAAGAAGTCAACGACTTCATCACCCATACCCTTTGCTCGTTCACCCAAGTCCTGAGCGAATCTCCCGACGCCAAGACCTCTTGCGCATGTTTGAGTTGTGATGAGACGAAAACAAACACAAACACCGGGAAAAATGGACTTGAAACCTGCATGAACAAACAAAGTTCCTAGGAATTTTGATTTTGAGAGTAGCAAATAATTAACCTCAATGTCTGAGAAAGGAAACCATAAAGTAAACAAAAAGTGGAAGCAGAAGGCATGCCTGAGGATAGAGAGGGACACCGGCAAGGAGGCAGAGTTGGGGAAGGAGGGCTAGAATGTAAGCAGGGAGGAAGTAAATCGCGTAAAATGCTAGTTCTGCATAGGCCATGCTTTGCAAAACCGACATTCGCATGGCCCCATAGACTAAGGGGGAATATTTGGACAATGCAACCTGGCTCAATCCAAGGAACCACCTCATGTTTTGGACAAGAGTTTCACTAAGGCTTATAGGAGATGAACCCAAGAAACATGGCCTTGAAGGTGCAAAATACACTGAAATCCAGCCTTCGCAATGCAGGTTGAACCCTGTGAAGTAATCCTCTACTACTGCGAAATATCTATATCCCACCTGCATTTCCATTCAAACACGACATAACTATTTATATCGAACTTGTTACCTTAGTATGAAAGAATAAATATGTATATATACTTGCCTCTTGCCCCCATTTTGTACCCTTGTCGTAGCTGCAAGAAGCTAGCAATTGCACCTCTTTCTGCATTGATTCATCAGTGCTTGAGAAATTCATTTTGTAGCTTCGGTAAATCGACTTTATGAACTCGTTGGAAGAGCCGTAATATTCATTAAGCTGGTTGAGATCAACATCTACACAAAATGGAAACAAAAAGATGAAATATAAATCATGGATCGACTAAGCTCTACAAAGTGAAAAGTATTACTTGGTTGAAGTTTCCGAATTCCGTAGAGTGCTTCTCTCTTGATATAAAACCCTGTCCCTGACAAGACTGGCCCTCTAAGGCCATTTAAGCCATCCCATTTTGTCTGAAATATATCAATTCTAATGAATCACAATAATAATACACAATTATCCTTGTGTAAACTATAATGATAGTCAATGCATACCCAAACAAATCTCATGGCACCATCATAGATATCATGGTTGCGTCTGATGTTGTGAAATATTTGTGGGAACTGAACAAATGCAAGATTCTGGGAGAGTTTAGGGTCCAGATGGAAGCACATTGCTTGACGAGCCGATGCCGGATCGTTGCAGTACATGTCGCAGTCCAGCGAGAGTATGTATGGCGAGTTGCTCATCATACCTGATACTCGTAGCTGCGCTTGTGCACATAAAATTGTCAAATAAATATTGCCTCACCATTTCGGTGTGTCAATGAAAACGTCTTAGGTAATTACAAAAAAGTACCAACTTTTTAGCTTACGAGTGTCCCCTAAAAAAAATACACAAAATTGCCTTCGAATTTTTAGAGTGGCGAGGACCTATTGCCTTATTGCTAGGTCCCCACTCCAAGAGAAAATTTGTTTGGAAATTTTCCAAAAATTCTTGAGCTATCTTGAAATGTTGGGTACTTATATGTGATGACCTAATATTGTGATATTTTTGTCAAAACATTAATGATAAGATCAAATTGAATATTTATCGATAAATTATATGAATGCATAACACATTTAGGATATATGACAGGTGTAAAATTAATTACAAGAACGTTGAGGGCTCCTGCTTTGAAATTGTGGGGATGAGACGGTCTTTTCTCGCGAGCAACGTAGACTACAAATGGAAACTCTTCGTCATCACTCATCACCTGTCATTAGCCATTGATTTAGAACCAAACTTAGCTTTTGGAAAACAATTAATTAACTATGCGATCGATAGTAGGAGTATCTTCTTTCTATAGTTCAACTATTGATATTTGGTACTAGTCAGATTGATAATTAGTTTCAATTAGCTACTGTTCCAAATGTTTATGAGTATGACTGAGTCAATTCCATTTTAATTTATTTTGTATTTTACTTATATATGGACTCACTCACGTGAAAATCTGCAGTTTATTGTACTACTATAAATTTCAATTGAAAAATGGAAAGCATTATCTCCAGACAAAAGATTCACACATTAATTAGTTTGATCATATCGCATTCTAAACCACAAAAGTGTATAGTACCTCGATAGTTGGTGAATGGTCCCTGCTGGCTCCAGCGTCTTCCTCAGTCACAATCTTGCCCAAAGAGATCTTGAAATCCTCATACGCTTCCTGCATCATGGAGTACAAAATATAGAAATAACCTCACCAACAACCAATTAAAAATTAAACTCCGACAAATATCTATAATTATTAAAAGAAATATATCTTATCAATATTTAACATATAAATAAAAATTTTATATATTGTACAAACTCAAAATTATGACATGTACCGTTAAATTCTAAAATTTGAGGATAATATATAGACAAATAACATCATTAGAAAATGTCAATACATTATCAAATTGTCATAATGTTTGCAAATTATCACTACCATATTTAACATATGTACTTTATCATATATGTTTAATATAAAAAAACTGTTTTAATACAAGAACTTTTTATATCTAAAATTATACTCGTGTACCACATACCACTTAACTTGTAAAAACAAACCAAAAATTGTCAAATATATTTCATACCTTCACTCTTTCTTTAATTCGATGCATAAAAGTGGAGTAAGATCGTTGAAAATATGGCATAGCATGTAGCATTAAGATAAAGGCAACAACGAGAAATCAATTCCAATCTTTTTTGTGAGTATATATATATATAGATAAACCAAAAAAGACAAACCTTAATTGCCTTCTTATCAACAAAAAAGTGATCAGTATCACTATCACCATCACCAATTCTTCCCTGGCCACCAATTTCCTCTCCCAAAAAATAAGCCTGAGGACACCTGTTCTTCACCTTATACTTCCTGCAAAACGGGAGCCACACCTTGGCAAAGCTCCGCGCCCGTTGCAGGGCGCGGAGCGTGACAGGGGACCCCCCGTCGTCGGAGAGATAGAGATGGAGTTTAGTAGGAGGATAGTCGAGAGCCAAGGCCGATATAACGGTGTTCATCACGCCCAAGCTTGGCTCCTTCACGGGATCGGCGGTGCAGATGAACACATCCAGCGAGGGCAGATCATCGTCGGAAGGGAGTCTCTCCGGATACACCGTTCGAGCAACGGGGTTCCACAGGGAAGCCTGGCTGAGCAGCCACATAAACGAGAGAGTCAGCTCGGCTGTGAAGATGACAAGGTGGGCTACAAAATGAGTGCTGCTTGTGGTTGTGGCTATGGTGGTGATTCTGTAGTAAAATAGGGCTGCTAAAGCAGCGCCATGGATGATTAAATGGACTCTGTTTATTGCTCTTTGAGCTTTCATGGCTTTCCAATCATTCATTGGGACTGACTTCTCCATTTCCTCTGCTTTTTTTTCTCCTTTTCTTATGTATTCTATAGAAAATTAATTGTATATATTTATAGCCTATATTCGTGGAGAGAGATATTGTTCCCAATAAAATACTTGTGACTACATAGATGATGCATGTACAACTTTGTATACTAGTGCGTACTTATTTGGATGATAGTTGGTCTTGTTTTCTTATTTTTACTGATTCACGTGCATACTTAAGTAGTACTCATTTACTTTTATACATATTATTTGACGTTATATTATCACTATTTTAAAACCACATTTTTGCATCATAATATATTTAGAGGTTGATTGCTAATAAAATCACATATTTCTAACTAGTCTACAAACTACTCTCTCCGTCTACCATTACAAGGTCACATTTGACTGGACACGGGTTTTAAGAAATGTAATACTCCAGAAAGTGGATGAGAAAAGGTTAGTGAAAAGTGGATCCTACTTTTATATATTATTTTATAATAAAATGTGAGTGAAATAACGTTAGTGTGGGGTTCATTACTAAAAATGGAAAAAGGTAAATGAGATTTACATAGGTGGACGAACAAAATGCAAAATGGGATATTTATTAATGGAGGGGGAGTATCTTTTAAAACATAAATGAAAATTCATTAAATTTAAAAAATTCTTAATTGTATTTTTCTCAAATCAAATTTATGTTTTTTTTTAATTTCTTTGTCTCAAAACGATTGCAGTTAGTCTTCAACACCGTCACATTAATACACGTTTATGTTATTATTCATCCCATGATAAAAAAAAAATGTTACAAGTGTGCCCCAACTTAGCATTTGCATTTGCCCGAAGAAAAAAAATAATTTCAATTTTTGAAAGACAGAAGATTAAAATTTGACCAAACCTACCTTTTTATAACTGAGGGAAATTGGTCTCTAAAACCATGAACTTTGCCCAAAATTTGGTATTTTCCATGAACTTTGAAATTGGTACATAATATCACGAACTTTGTATTTTGTTTGGTATTTCCCAAATTCACTCAAATAAGATATTTTCATCAAAATCTTATTTAACATAGGCAACCGTGATATGTTTTATAATATTTGAAACCATTTTTTAAGTTCATAACATGTAGCATAAAAAGTCACGTTGAAAACCACGTTGATTTAATTGTGTCAAGTATGATAAAAGCCTCGTAAGTTAGTCAAATATAGTAATAAACATGCCATGGGAAATACCAAACATAATGCAAAGTTCGTGATATTATATACCAATTTCAAAGTTCATGGGAAATACCAAATTTTGGGCAAAGTTCATGATTTTAGAGACCAATTTCCCTATAACTAATATCAAGTCAGCTTTTTTTTTAAAAAAATCGTGTTGCGTCCTATCGGTCCCAATTAGTTCTATTCTTTGGTGGTCGTTAGAACGAGTATTACAAGTAGTACAGTACTAGTATAATTTTGAATTCAATTCAACTCTTAAATTTATAGATGCAATTTGTATAAAATAAAATACTCTCTCCGTTCAATGTCCTTCTGTCCCATTGAAGATGACCCACTTTTTTTTTTAGTTTGTCCCAACTAAGATGACTCATTACTTAAAATGAAAACATCTTTATCTCTACTTTATTTTCTCTCTCTTACTTTACTCTCTCCTCTCAACATACCAAATAAATTTGCATAAAATCTCGTGCCGTCCAAGAAAGGGGTCATCTTCCTTGGGACGGAGGGAGTATATTTAAATTTCACATAGAATGTTCTTGGGTGAAGTATGCAAAGTGCAAATTCGCGACATCCATAAATAATTGTAAGTCAGTGTAAGGGGACTTTTTGTATTTAACTGCACATTATTGGCAGAAGATTATTCTAACCTTGATATTCCAGTGTTATACTTGATTCAAATTTAAAAAGGAAACGTGTATAAACTTGGCTTCTCTGGTCGCCATATATATTATCTAATGAATATGAAAACAACGTAGATGTCAGATATTCATCATTTCCTGTCTTAACATATTGCATGATTTTCTAATGATAGACGAAACAGTTGCCTAAAATCTTCCACCACTTATTTGGTTTTGACTAGACGATCTGCTTTCTTTTCTTTCAAAATTTGGATTTCCGATTCGGTGTCTATTTTTTAATATAGAAAATAATCTAAAATACAAATTATAGTTAATATAGAAATTTATATAAATAATATACTTAGATAAAATAATTTATTCAAATAATAATTAAGTATCTTATTTCGGAACTTTCTAAAAATCCATGTTTTTCAACTTTGTTCGGATTTAAATTCTCATGTATCCATTATCCCACTGAAGATGACTCACTTTTCTTTTTAGTTTGTCTCAACGAAGATAACTCATTACTAAAAAGAAAATTCTTTTATCTCTACTTTATTCTCTCTTTTACGTTGCTCTATCCACCTAACACACAAAATAAAAGTGCTTAAAAACCCGTGCCGCCAAGAAAATGGGTCATCTTCCTTGGATCGATCGAAATTTATATTCTATGAAAAAAACAATTTTTGACTCAGGTCCAAATTAAGCAAAAAAAAAAAAACTAAGAATTTTCTCCCAACTTGATCCAACAGTACAACTAATAACTGATTCCTGATTTTTCACAATAACATTAAAATTCAAATCACTCATGTATGTGTAAAAATAAAAACAAAATGAAAATTAAAATGAAAAAAAAAAATAGTAACACAGAATTCATATCAATACATCATCTCTAAATCCAAAATACCAATTGAATGGCACAAACCCTATAATTAAGTGGCAAAAGATGCATAAGCCATCACTATGGATGAAAGCAGCAACGAAACAATAGAAACATTAGTGGGAACTCTGCCCTTATCCTTCCTCACCACCATTCCTTGAAGCAGAGGCAGATGCAAAATCATTCCAAACAGTGGGATCAAACTCTCTATCAACATCATCCCATTTCCCTTTCCAGCCTGCCAAATCCCAGCTACAAATGACCCCATATTTATCATATAAAGAGTGCACATTGGAACCATGAAAACAGATGGTGCTTCAAAATTGTACACTCCCCTTTGATAGAGCTCGGCTGCTGCTTCGTCCACGGCTTTGTTTGTTGGCAAAAAAGTGGCTTTTCTCAACCCTATTTTATCCATGATGGTATACATATTAGCATAAAAGTATGATGTAAAGGATCTGATCATCCACATTCTTTGCTCGGTAATCCATGTACTTGTTGGGTACCCCGTCATCAAGACTTCTTGCAAATGTTTTGCCTGCGACGAAAAGAAAAGAAACACGAACACTAGGAAAAAAGGGCTTGAGAGCTGAGGAAAGAGATGGATGCCTTGGAGTAGAGAGATTTGAGGGAGGAGAGCTAGGATATAAAGAGGCAAGAAGCTGATTGTGTAGAATGCAATCTCTGCATAGCCCATGCTTTGCAAAATGGACATTCTTAGTAATCCATAAACAAGTGGAGAGTATCTGGAGAAGGCAACCTGGTTGAGTCCCACACTCCATCGACAATGTTGAACGAGAACTTCGCCTAGGTTATCCGGGGACGTACCCAAGAAACCTGGTCTTGCTCTTGAAGATTCATAGTAAACAGACTTCCAACCCTCACAATGCAGAATCAGTCCGGTGAAGTAGTCCTCCACCACCGCGAAATATCTAAACCCTACCTGCACCATATATATAACATGATGATCAAACAAGTTAACAAATTAGCCCATTTTTTCGCATTCATTACTTGCCTGTTCACCCCACTTGGTGCCGTTGTCATAGCTACAAGAAGCGAGAAACTGCAACACATTATCACTCGGATAATTTGGTTTGTTATGTGTGTAAACCGAGTTGATGAACTCTTCGGACGAACCAAACCACTTGATCATATCACCATCTATATCAAGAATTATATTAATGATTATACATAAAATAACAATAATAATTGTGGCAATTTTTCAAATAGTTTAATAAGACTTGATCACATTACTCTTTTGAAGTTGTTGAGTGCTTCTATATAGTGCTTCTCTCCTTATATAAAAGCCTGTGCCAGACAAAATCGGTCCCTTGAGACCGTTCAGACCTTCCCATTTTTCCTAAAACAAAATCAAATTATTTCATCAAAATTACAGATTGGATCATAATATATAATGTAGATAAATAAATTACCCAAGCATATCTGAACTCGCCATCATAGATATCCTTGTCACATAAAGTGTAAAATCTCTGAGGGAATTGAACAAATGCAAGATCAGGAGACAGCTTGGGGTCGAGATGGAAACACATTGCTTGACGAGCTGATGTTGGATCGTTGCAATACATGTCACAATCCAGCACTAGAATGTAGGGAGAATTGCTGATCAAGGCAGATACTCGAAGCTGCAGCAAGGTTAATTAACAAATTAATTAATTTATGAGAATGATATTTTTATATATTCTTAAATTTTTGTATGTGAGAATTTATATTACAAGAACGTTTAGTGCTCCAGCTTTGAAACGGTGTGAGTGAAATGGCCTTTTCTCACGAGCAACATAGACTAGATGAGGCATCTGTGGGTCCTTGTCCATTTCATCTCCGTCGTTTATAACCTGCCAATCATTATTCATATTCATATCTATCTATATATGCTGTTTTTAGAGTATAGATATTGATGTCAAAATATTAAAATTAATTGTGAATATACAAGAAGTAGATTAACTTTATCATAATAGTATTATTTTAGACATAAATTTCTTTTATTTTGTATTAACAGAAATTGAATACATGTATAGGGTCCTATTCTAATGCTTTTAGCACCCTAATCCAAAATCAAGACTAAATCTTCACTCTTGTATTTTAAAATGAGTGGATGAGATTAAATCTCACAAAATCTCAATAAATAGTAGACAAAATATTAACAAAAGGGTAATATCGTCATTATGTTATCATATGATAATTTTCGTGAGTGTTTTTTTATATCAACATTGTGTATTACAAATATCAACACAAGGACAAGAAAATATCAACACATTTTTATTGAGATTGGACATGCATAATATTGAGATTTTTGCCTACAATATATTGAGATTTTTTGTTGCATTTGTTGAAAATAGCTGCTTATCAACATGTACGAAAATTGAAATATAATTTATCAAATTTCATCACCCGAACATCGTCGGAACATATGCAATTGAGATCTCGTTGGAATCCTTATTAAATTATCTTTAATTTGATATATTTTTTGCGAAAAAATAATTTAAATTGAGAGAGTTACGTAAATTTAAAGATTTGAGATGATTTTGAGGAGAGAGAAAGTAGATAGTTATAATTAGTACATATACGATTTGACATTAATACCCTTTTAATATAATTAATAATTATTTAAATTTAAAATATATTACACTTGGCATTATATTAACCACGAGATCTTCTAATCGTTGAAAATTGGTCTCAATTTAGAATTTGTAATTAGTTAGCAATTGATTACATCCCTACATGTATATATATTAATTACGTACAAAACTAAAGTAAATATAAAAACAAATTATAATATTAATAACAATCATAAATATATCATATGTGCGTGGTGCAACTTAAATAATCTTCAATGATTGTTTCTCAAATAAACCCACTAATATAAAAATATAATCTGTATTTTGGAATAATTTGATCTTAATGGTGCAAGATTCGAGATACTCAATCCTATAATTAAGAGCAAAAATTCAAACCAAACATGCCTACCGCAAAAGGACAAGTTTATTTTGTCGCCAAGATTTTAGTCATAGATATCATCTCCACTAGAATGACAATACGAGAATAACACTATTGCTCCATTTATAAATTCACCTACACAAAATATAAGTGTTTACCCATTCAGAAAAAGAAAATATCTATAATTCTTAATCAGTCAATTTTAATTTTAATATAAAATTTTATATCTTGTCGTACGCCGCCTTCTAGAAAGTGAAATTAATAAAGTGAAACAGGATTACTATTTTATACTCCACAAGTTTATATAGAGCTTAGAAATGTTTTTTAACATAAAATAAGGATTCTTTTCGAACTAGTTGTGAATTTTATCTTATCTATTTTATTTTTATTTTTCTAATAAAATTCTTCTCAAAAACTTTAATTTATTCTTATTATCGAATAGCCTTTGAAAAAAGAGAGACATTTTCTCTTTAATTATATGTTTTGTCCTTCATATTTGCATTCACTTTAGCTTATCTAATATTCTAAAATTTTGCGATATCATTATAATACGAGCACATGATATATATAACAAAATATTCTACATAATTAAGGATTCGACATGCATGATCATGGGTGAACCGAAATGGGAAACTCAAGGAAGGTCAAGGGACTTAATATCACTACAAATAATTTATCTTTTAGAGATAAAAAAATTAAGACTTAATTACTATAGTGTTTAAAATTTTAAAAAAATAACCATAATTTAGGATGAAGAAGAAAGCGTTTCTAAGTTGAGAGCAAATTATCTTAATCTTTTGCTTTTTTAGGACGCTTTTATTTGTGTCCGCTAATTTTAGTTGGGACACTAACCATATATGTGGCCATTTTATGAAACGTTGGTGATATAATTAGACACACAAATTAGCGTCCTTAATAACATTAAAAAGTATCATTTTCCTTTCTTTTTTTTAGTACTACCTCCGTCCCACAAAAAATGTCACACTTTCTTTTTTAGTTTGTCCCACAAAAGATATCACATTTCCTTTTTTGGAAAAAAGTTCTCTCTCACATAAATATAAGAATTATATTTTCTCTCTCAATTTAACACACAAAACAAAACCTCCTAAAATCTCGTGTCATCCCACAAGTGTGACATCTTTTGTGGGACGGAGAGAGTATCACTTAGCCCCTTTAATAAAACTTTATTTATTTTTAAGTATTAATTTTATTGTAGTTTCAAGGCAGAATATGGAAATATGGAATATAGTATATTACCTCAATAATTGGTTGGTGGTCTCTGCTGACACGACTATCTGTACTATCAGCTATCTTAGCCAAGGAAATCTTGAAATCTTCGTATGCTTTCTGCTTGATCATACGTACAATATCAGTATAATCCAACACTGTGACTAGTACAGAAATGAAATTAATTTATACTACAAAAATGTTATGTAGTACCAATCAAATTTTGTAATTAATTTAAGTCATATTTGAATCCAATCTTGTCACACATTTTTATACGGAGTACTCCATTTAATTGATATTTTGACTATATATACACATGTGAAAAATATTTTAATGCATAACTTAGATTATATTTAATCTTAATTATTGAATTAGAGATATGAATATACACTAAGGTCGGTGACATGTAGCATCGTGTGATAATGAAATAGAGTAATGAATGATAATTCGGTCATTTAACATGTGAAAAAGAGTCCCATATGAACTAATTAGCTTATGTTAAATGAGGGTTTGATGAGAAAAGAACTAAAAATAAAACTCAAAAAAAAAAAAAGAGAATTCATTTAATGGTAGACCGGATACCTGTATGTGTGCTTTGCGAAGTAAGAAGTGATGGTCACCGGTTTGTTCGGTCATGAAATAAGCCTGAGGGCATCTGTTGTTCACCATATACTTCCTGCAAAACGGAATCCACATTTTGGCAAATCCCCACGCCTCCTTCACCGCGCGAAACGTGACGGGGGAGCCCCCGTCGTCGGAGAGATAGACATGGAGCTTGTGGGCAGGGTAGTCGAGCGCCATGGCCGATATAACAGTGTTCATCACCCCTAAACTCGGCTCCTTCACGGGATCAGTGGTGCACACGAACACGTCCACCGACGGCAGATTGTCGTCGGCGGGGAGTCTGTCAGGACACGCGGTTCGTGAGACGGGGTTCCACTTGGAGCCCTGGCTGAGCAGCCACTGGAAGGAGAGGACGAGCTCGGCGGCGAAGATGAGAAGGTGGGGGAGACTTGTGGTGATGGAGATGGAGGTGATTCTGTAGTAAAATAGGGCTGCTAAAGCGGCGCCATGGATCAAAGCATGGACCCTGTTTATTACCATGCGTTTTTTCAGGCTTTGCCATTCATTTAGACCTTCTACTGATTTCTCCATTTTTCTATAACAAAATGAAAATGGAGTGGAGGAACTGTCCTTTACTTGTGTTTAATTCTGTGTGAGTCGGGTCGGTGCTTTCCTTATCGCGTCGTTTTCTGATTTGGCCTTATCATGTTGTATTATTCTTGTGTTGTAGTATTATACTCTACGGTGACGTTCGCTTTGCTACATATATAATCTACGATCGATTGAGTTTTAAGATTATTTTAGTTGGAGTCTGGAGGGTTAAATATGACTGATTATCACATGATTATTCATCTAGGATTGAGTTGCGGATTCAATCTCATGAATATTTTTAATCTTGAGAAACAATCTTGCAAACCAAATAGCCCCGCCTAGTACAAAAATAACAATGTTAAGGTGTTTTTTAGTTAATTCGAGACGCTAACTATTTTGTACTAGTATTTCTAAATACTTCATTGGCGCTTCAAAATGCATCCTTATTGGTGGTGTGTCAAATAAAAATAAGAATGCAAATAACAATCACCAGTGATATACTTTTTTGGAGACGTTTTTAAATTATATCTCCAACATATTCAAGACGCAATTTATAAAACTATCTCAGTTTTAACATCATTCGTAATGCTATTGAAAAGCGTCCCGAATACGATCATTGGTTCCAATATATGGGATGTGTCTCTTTTTTCGGATTTAAGAAAATGGTCTTTGGTTATTTATGAGTATAAAGGATGATGTAAGCGAGAATAATAAAAGAGACTTTAAAGTATTTATTTTTGTCAAAACAAAATAAAACAACTCAATTAATTATCTTTAAACGTCCTAACAAGTGAATATGAATCCTCTAATCACTTTATTTGGGATGGAGATTTATATGATACTTCCTTCGTCCATAAAAAAAATAATCATATTTGAATTGTATAGGTTTTAATGAAAAATTAGTAAAGTAAGAGAGATAAAAAGAAAAAATAGGTAAAGTATAAGAAATAAGAAAAAGTGGATAAAGAATAAGAGAAAAAAAATTTATTTTAAAAATTAAGACTATTTTTTGTGGATATTTCGAAATGATAAAATGAAATTATTTTTTTTTGGACTGAAGTGAGGGAGTATTAAGTTTAATACTACTATTAATATAAAACTAAAAATTAGAATTATGAAACGGCTGCACAAAAATCAACAAATGCAAAAGGAATAAGTAAATAAATTATACAAATCCCGACGTGCAATACACAAGGGCAATCATCGATATGGACCAACGGAGAAAAAAAAGACAATTTCGGCTATCACGAATTATCACGATCAATGGACCAATTGAAAGGACCAATATTACTACTTATAGATTTTTATTTTTATTTTTTTTAATCCTCTGTTTGATTTTATTTATTTTTGAAAATAATTGACTCAATTTTTATAAAAATTGAGAACGGAATTGACCTTTGTTATAGCGTTTAGAAAAAGTATGTGTATACGTTAATTATGTTTTTTTTTTTTTTTTTTGACATGGAACATAATGAGTGGGGCTAAATGGTCATATTATGGCCGGCCATAATATTAAAAAAATTATTAAAATTATGTGTACTTAATGCTGAATTGATGAAATTTATGCATCTAGAGAGTAGCAATTTTTTAAAGACTAATGTATCCTCATATTAAATATAGTAGTAGAATATATTGTATTTTTATCTTCAAATACATGGTACTCGTATATTTGTCCAACCAATAATACGACAATTTGGACTTCAAATTTCATTCTTCATTCTTGACTTGATTGAAAAATCAATAGATCCATATCTAAGGCATGATTGATCCCAACAATGGATGGTGGCCGATTGTTTGGGCAGTGACTGAGGCGGAGGGCTACGTCCAGTGGAAATGGTTTCTGGAATATTTATCTGAAGACCTAGACTTGCATGCGAATGGCCCAAGATATGTGTTTATGTCTGACCAACAAAAGGTACGTGTTATGTGATTTCATCAGTACTTATATACTTCGAATGTGATTAAAGTTCAACACTCTAACTCTATTCGTGATTTATTTTGCACTTGGTGTAAGGGTCTTGCAAAAGTGATTGATGAGGATTTTCCACATAGCGAACATCGCTTTTGTGTGCAGCACATCTACAACAATTTCAAGAAGAGATTCGTCCCCAAGCACATCACTGGCTTACTGGGGTTGCTCCCAAAGAACAATGGGTGAAGGCCTATTTCTCCCCACATACTTGTTGTGATGTGCTCCTCAACAATATTTGCGAGACATTCAATTCAAAGGTTGCATTGGCTCAAGAGAAAGCCATTATCAGTATGTTGGAGGACATTCAGACGAGTCAGATGGAAAGGATTCAAATCAGAGGCCAGTGGATCAAGAACTACGACCACGTAGTCCCTCCTGTTATCAAGGAAAATGTGGATAAGTTGTGCGCGAGGGCTTCTTCATGGAGAGCTACATGGAACGAAGAAGCTTCTTACCAAGTATTAGGGCCCTCTGGCCAATATGTTGTGAACATGCGGGATTTTACCTGCTCGTGCAGACTGTGGCAGCTCGTCGGAATCCCATGCACTCATGCTATTGTTGTAACTAACAAGAATGGTGAGGAAGTCACGCGATACGTCTCCCGATATTATTTGAAGTCCACGATGATGATCCTGTACGAGAATGTGCTATACTTGATCAATGGGGTGGACAATTGGCCAAAGAGTTCTGAGGTTGGATTCGAACTGGCGCCCCGAGGACTAAGCGACAGCGTGGACGACCGAAGAAACTGAGGCGAGAGGAGCCCCAGATTCGTCTGTATGCCAACGGAGGTGAGTCGCTGCGACGAACCTTCATCATGAGATGTCGCCGGTGTGGGCAGGAAGGTCATAACAGGAGGACATGCAACACTGATCCTCTAACCGATGTGTTAGGTTTGGTATACTGAAAAGCATGTTTCGAGCAAGTTTCGCGCGAATAGAATCTTGCTTGTATACATAAAACTCTACAATCCACTTTTAACCCGATTCAGTATTATTCGAGCAGTCTCGCACGAATAGAATCACTATTATTATTACATTGTGTTTGCTTGTGCATTTATAAGATGTTTTACAAACATTTAAATGCATAAGAAGTAAACAAAGTCTAAGTCTTTTGCTTAGTAGACCGGTTGTGGGTGTCGTCCACTTTAAGGTAACACGGTCAGATCTATGCAATGCTTTGCAAAAGAAAAAGAAGAATTTCACAACCTAGATAGGCTTTGGCTACCTATTGTGAAAGGTTGCAATGTCAGTCCGTATATTTCTAAGCCTTATTGAAATAAGATGACATTGGTGTGGTATAGCACTTGAATGGATCTAACAAGCAAGACGTGTCTTTATGCTATCTACTGAAAGACTAGGTCTTGATAAAATACTATTTCTTAATCTACACATGTTAGCAATGAGCATACGGTATTGATTATGCACTACTTTGACTTATCAAATGGTGTGGGTTTTTCGCAACCCAATAATCCTGATATATTGGGTATTGGTGATTAATATCTAGTGGTGCTAGGATTGCCATTATGTTGAATCGTGCGCGAGGTGAGTCTCATTTGATAATGTCCTCAAGAGGAGCTCGAACAAGGTTTTATTATTCGGAAAACTGGCCAGTTGGAGTTTTATCGCTCTATGAATAATAAATAAATGTTTCTTGCTAAGTCCACTCTTGGAATTAATAAGATATTAATTAATTAATTAAAGGACATTTATATCTTAAGCATGAGAAATAAATAATAAACAAAGTGGAAACCCGGATTACTTGTAATTTCGGATTTGGATGGGGAGAGTTCAATATTACTTCTGTAGTGGCTGCTCGTAATATTCCAATATAAGCTTGTATTTAAATTGTGGGTTCAATTTAATTAGTAAAAAGCTAATTGGGGGAGCCCATATCCAAAACCTTTCATAGATCCCTGTCTGGGCCCAAAAGGAACTTAATATAAATAGGAGAATAAAGGAGACAGAAATCATTCATTATTATTACTCATATTTTTCGTCTCCCTCTACCTAGAGGAGTTCGAATTTCTCTCCTAATTGGAGAAGGATTTCTTTCTGTCTTCTTTATTCGAGTCCTAGTATTTTGATAAGATCAGCCCACCCTGATATCAAGATACAGTTCGGGAACCAGAGAGAAGATCCGTGGTCTAGTATTGAAGATCATCGTGAGGAAGGCGCGGGCAATCGACGATTCTTTGGAGAATCAAATCGGTAACTCTAAACCGTAGAATTCATGTTTTAGGATTTATATTTTTCTAAGCATGAATTATTTGCGTTCTAGCATGCAATTATCTGTTTAACATGTGAATTGATTAATCGCATAATCGGTCAAATAGATCTCGTATCTGATTTATTTGTTTTGTACAAGTCTTCCGTTGTGCAAGGGGCACCAAACCCCAACAACGATGCTTGTCAGAAGTTGGGGAGAATTCACAGCAAAGTGGCTCGCGTACGGCTGATGGGAGTAAATTGTCTGCATCGTCAAACAATCACCAAAGCCAAGAGGTACTATTCATTAAGTTTCTGTATATGTATTCTCTTCCTGCAGCGAATTGGTTACTCATACATATTTGATTGCAGCCTAATGTATCGGTTTCGGGACCTCCTAGCACTCGGAGCAGGGCCAGGGCCAGGACTCAGCCTCAGCGTTGTGGCCGTCGTGGTGATCATGATTGACTACCTTGTTACTGAAGTATAGCCGCAGAAGTTTTAAGTTTTTGAGATGGTTTTTGTCAAAAAAATTGTTGAATGATGGTTTATGATTTGGTGGTTGTAAGTATGTTTAGGGTTGTTGCATGCATGGTGGTTTCGCAAACAATCTTATATTTTGACAGTAGTATTTTGGTGGCAGTGGTAGTATATGCTTTGAACAGTAGTATTTTGGACAGTAGTGCCCTTGGTGATATGTATGTGATAAGGCTCGTTTCATGCATTGGTTTTGGGTTAAAATTATATGCTTTTGGGGGAGATAATGCACAAATTTTGAGCTTAAGTGTGCAGAAATCTGTTGGATCCGGGAATTTGTGTTAATTGACCTGGCAGATGCAAAATAGCTGATTTTGAATTAAAATACCAGAAGTCGTCGCTCGGACCTAGGAGAATCAGGAAGTTGACGACAGGAGTAGAAATGGAGCTGAAGCGCAGAAAAAGTCATCTACCTGGTCAAGGAGACAGAATGGCAGAATGGAGCTGAAGCGCAGAAAAAGTCATCTACCTGGTCAAGGAGACATAATGGCGTAATGGAGGTGAAGCGCAGAAAGAGTCATCTACCTGGTCAAGGAGACAGAATGGCGTGCTGACATGAAGATCCTCAATTATTGCAAGGGTAAAATGGTCAAATACCGACAAGAAGTTGCCTTAGGGTTGAAGTTAAAGCCACTCTATAAATAGAAGCTTTCCACAATGAAGAGGGCGCTTAACGCCACCGCTCCCTTAGTTTAGTTAGGTAGTTTGTTGCTTTCTTAGCTTAGTTCAATGGTTTCATCGGAGGAATTGACGACTTCACCGTTGGATCTCGACTCATTTCCAGTTTTATGAAGCTTTGGTGTTTATTTTCATGTTGATGATGTTTTTACTTATGTTTCTTGGATGCTTTTCGCAATTGGTAGCTTAGATGTTTAGATCCATGTTGTTTACATGATTTCCAGTAGTTTAGAGGTTGAGATTTAGTTGTTCACGTGCTCGATTTCTGAGATCCGATAGTTTAGGTGATGCATGCAAGGTAATATGTGTTCATTTCGTTTTCTGCTTGACCCAGTAGCGTAGATCTGGTAGTTCTAGCTTGAATTTCGTGTTTACGTCTCGTTTTGAAGCATGCTCTGTTTTATTTCGTCAATGGTGTTGAAGCTCTGTTCTATGCTCTGTTTTTACTTGGTTGTTTGGAGAAGATGAAGTAGGAGTTAGTTAGAGAATCAGATCTGCTTTTTGCTTTTGCTTTTTGGTTTTCCAGCTTTTCTGTCAGCCCAACTAGTTTGAGAAAAATGGTCCCCACTTTACTTTTACACTTTGTCTGCCTATTTTATGAAAGCCTTTAGCTTGGTTAGTAAGTTTCAATTGTTTTCTTTAGTTGCTTTCATGATGATGAAAAATATTTTCGTGTTTTATTTTCCTTCCGTACTTCTCCCGTCTCCTAGGTCAGGTAAATAGAGTCCAGTTTAATTCCGCCAGGTCAAGTAGATTAGAGTTTTAACCCACTCAATGAATGCGTGGCAGCAGCCGACCCCTTTTCCGCTTGTGTCATAGAAACGATCTCGAGTAGGTCCATAGTCCCTGTGGTTCGACCCCGCTCTTGCCGCTTATACTTAGTAATATTTGTTGCATTAGTGGGAAAATTATAAATCTTGTTGAAAGGAGGGACACGTGCACACGACACACGTGCAAAGACCCGACCCTTCAGTATGCTACTCCGTGCGTAATGAAAATTTGCATGTGATGGAGTAATTTTGTTTGTGTGCATTGTGTGTTATTTCATACAATACGTAATACTTCATTCGTGATTTAGGGACTCATTTGTGTGACTTATGTTCAGTTAGTTGATATGGTTAAGTTAACTGATATTCGACTGATATTCATATGAAATCTGAAAATTGAAAATGTAATCAACACTTTTTTATTTGTTACAATAGTTTAAAAATGACAATGCATAACAACAAGATTGCGAATTTAAAATTTCGGGACAATGATATTGTTTTTGCAATCTTGAACGACAAAACTTCACACTCGTCAGTTTTCATGGACAATTGAAACTTCAACGCTTCACACTCCTCAGTTTTCATGCACAATTTCTCTTCAAGAACACCTTCAATCAACGATTTGGCTCTAAGTTGAGATTCGAATTGGTCTCGTTCAAGTTTCAATCTTTGAAAGTAGCTGTCTTGGCTTGGCAAAAGACAAGCATCAACCCATCTAAAAAACCTGCAATCATCTTCCTGCATAACACATGGTCATTAGACTTTCAGCCCAAAAAATTTTATAACATAACATAAAACATGATTTTAACCTTCCATATTGGGCATCGATAGTAACGTCTACCCGGGTTAGTAGCCATCCTAGATATGACAAGCTCAGCCTTAAGGTCATGATTACAGTTCACAATTTCTGGACGAGGCCAATTCTAATTGAAGCTTGAACCGAAAGATTGAGAAGAAGAAGAAGAAGACATTGCAACCAGACCTTAATTGAATTCAAAAATAAAAACTTTAAATCAGACATGAATACAATTTAGAACCGCAAGTGCAAAATTCATAGAAATCCCCAAAATTTTGCATACGGCGGTAACCCTGGATTCATAATAAATCGACTTGCCCAAAATTCAAACCAGATTTGCAAAATTTAAATGAATTATATGCTAAAAAAATTAATAACAAATTCATATTTATCTCTCAAGTGAAATCCCCAAAAATTTTCATAACACGGTAACCCTAAAACCATAAATCGATTAACCCTAAACCCCTATTTCGTGTTGCCAGTTGAGACGCCTAAAGGGGAAATCTCATACGTTTCATAATACAAAAACTCAAAAGAAGCACATCACACTTACTACAGTTAGGGTAGGGATGGATGGGGATGCGTTGTGGCTGAGAAGACGACGAAAGAAGAAGAAAACGAAATGGAAGGGAAGAAGAAGTGAGATTAAGTGGAATCAAAAGAGAGAGAGCAAAAAATATATTCTCGGCTACTAATCATTCGAAAGTGGAAACAAATCTGCAGAGTAGGGGGCAGTTGGGGTGCAGGTTTGGGAGGGTTATGAGACTAATTTGCCCTTCAAGCCATTTGGGCATTTTGGTCTGAAAAATGGCTAAAGTTACTTGATTTGTGATTGTATGAAATGTTAGACCCGTATGATGGTATTTTTTTGTTAGGGGTCACTGCTGCAACAACCGCAAATGTTAGGGGTATTTCATGCAGTTCACTCTAAGCATTAAATGAATCAATTAAATTATTAATATCCAAAAATACCTATATTTACTAAAATACCATTTATGACCGGCTACATTATGGCCACATAGCATTAATCATATATAATTATGTGACTTTTTTATTTATTTCAGATGTACCTATTTTTTATTGTTTTCATAACTTTTCTTTCATTCGTATATCAGTTTAATTATACGGAGGAGTGTCTTTATCATATTCTCGAGAAGAATCGGCAATTTATTGGCACGTTTCTCTATCCAAACTTCCTCTCCCAGCAAATGTTTCCTCAAAGATTATATTACTCTGTAGCGTCTTTATCATATTCTCAAGAGAAAAATTGGCCCCATTTTCAAAGTAATTGCTATTTATTCATGTACAGCTGTTATTTATATTTATTTTAATATAGTTTATATAATATTTAGAAAAAAATTGTGAACAGTAACGGACAAATGTCAAGATATGACCATTAGTAGCGGCTAAAATAAACACATTAACAACGAAAAGCAACGTCGATTATGTCTAATATACACATTTCTCTGTTTTAATATATTGCATGTTTTCTAATAATAGACGAAATAGTAGCCTAAAATTCTTTCATAGACTTATTTGGTTTGGACTATATTTGCTTTATTTTCTTTCAAATTGGATTTCCAGTTGGGTTTAATTTTTTAATAGAAAATCATCCAAAAATACAAATTATATTTGAATACTCGTATATATAAAGTTATTTAAATAGTAGTACTATACTTAGATAAAATATTTTATTTAAAAATATTTGAAACTTATGTATATACATAATAATTAAGTTTTTTATTTTGGAATTTTTGTAATTTTCAATTTTGCTCAGATTTAGTTATAAAAGTTAGATTCTCATATTGTCCACATTTCTATTCTACGAAAAAACCAATTTATAAAAAAAATAAAGCAAAAAACCCTCTCAATGTTCATCCCTAAAAACAAAGACCTACTTGTTCTATTTAATCCAACATTACGATTAGTAACTGACTTGTGAGCATAAAAACACAGATTTGATATTATGGTAGGGTTGGTGATGACAGGAATGGCCACACCAACCCCCCCTATTTAAGCTATTACATTTCAACACTGATCAATTAGCTAGGTCAGTTACGTTAACAAACACTAGTAACTGAAGCCATGTTTGGTAGGAGTGATAACTTCATAAAATTTCATCCCTATATGAGTTATCACCTCTTATTCTAGTATCCGCCTCAATAACCCAAACTCCCGGCTAGGGCTAGCTTATTCCGTGCACTTGCTTCTTAATTATTCCTCATTCCTTTATACTGTATGATTAATTTTAAGTGGCAAAAGATGCATAAGTCATCACTATGGATGAAAGCAACAGCGAAACAATAGAAACATTTGTGGGAACTCTGCCCTTATCCTTCCTCACTACCATTCCTTGAAGCAGAGGCAGATGCAAGATCATTCCAAACAGTGGGATCAAACTCTCTATCAACATCATTCCATTTCCCTTTCCAGCCTGCCAAATCCCAGCTACAAACGACCCCATATTTATCATATAAAGAGTGCACATTGGAACTATTAAAAGAGATGATGCATCGAAGTTGTACATTCCCTTTCGATAGAGCTCAGCTGCTGCTTCGTCTACGGCTTTGCTCGTTAGCAAAAAACTGGCTTTTCTCCACCCTATTTTATCCATGATGGTAGTCACATTAGCATAAAGGTATGCTGTAAAGCATCTGATCGTCCACATTCTTTGTTCCGTAATCCATGTACTTGTTCGGTACCCCGTCATCAAGACTTCTTGCAAATGCTTTGCCTGCGATGAAACAAAAAGAAACACGAACACAAAGAAGAAAGGGCTTGACAGCTGAGGATAGAGATGGATGCCGCGGAGTAGAGAGATTTGAGGAAGGAGAGCTAGAATGTAAAGAGGCAAGAAGCTGATTGAGAAGAATGCATTCTCTGCATAGGTCATGCTTTGCAAAATGGGCATTTTCAGTACTCCATAAACAAGTGGAGAATACTTGGAGAAGGCAACCTGGTTGAGTCCCACATACCATCGACCTTGTTGAACCAGAGCTTCGCCTAGGTTTTCCGGGGCCGTACCCAAGAAACTTGGTCTTGCTCTTGAAGATTCATAGTAAACAGACTTCCAACCCTCACAATGCAGATTCAGTCCGGTGAAGTAGTCCTCCACCACCGCGAAATACCTAAACCCTACCTGCACCATTACATGATATGATAAAACTTAATTAGTCCATTTTTCATACTACTATATGTTTTTAGTGTATAACTTGCCTGTTCACCCCACTTGCTGTCCTTCTCATATCTGCAAGAAGCCATAAACTCCATCTCTTTCTGCTCACTCATACAATTTGGTTTGTTATGTGTGTAAACCGAGTTGATGAACTCTTTCGACGAACCAAAACGCTTCATCGTATCAACATCTGCACATAATGTAGGAGTACTATAAATAAATAATTGTGGCAATTTTACGAATATTTCTAAACTTGATCATATTAATTACTCTTCTCAAGTTGTTGACTTCTATAGAGTGCTTCTCTCTTCATATAAAAGCCTGAGCCAGACAAAATTGGTCCATTGAGGCCATCCAGGCCTTCCCATTTTTCCTGAAACAAAATCAAATTGTTTAACCTAAAACAAAGATTTGATCATAATATCATTAATGTAGATAAATTAAATACCCAAGCATGTCTGAACTCGCTATCATAGATATCCTTGTCGCATAAATTGTGAAATCTTTGAGGGAATTGAACAAATGCAAGATCAGGAGACAGCTTGGGGTCGAGATGGAAACACATTGCTTGACGAGCTGATTTTGGATCGTTGCAATACATGTCACAATCCAGCACTAGAATGTAGGGAGAATTGCTGATCAAGGCAGATACTCGAAGCTGCAGCAAGGTTAATTAACAAATTAATTAATGTATGAGAATGATATTTTTATATATTCTTAAATTTTTGTATGTGAGAATTTATATTACAAGAACGTTTAGTGCTCCAGCTTTGAAATAGTGTGGGTGAAATGGCCTTTTCTCACGAGCAACATAGACTAGAAGAGGCATCTGTGGGTCCTTGTCCATTTCATCTTCGTCATTGATAACCTGCCAATCATAATTCATATTCATATCAGAGTTGCTAAAATTCTGAATATATTTACATAACATTGAGTATGTAGGTAAACTTTATCACAATACCAATTATTTAGTGAATAGTTTGATCTTTATCACATGAATTTGAGGAATAGTTTGATCTTAATTATTAAGTGAATAGTTTGATCTAAAAGGTCAAGATTATTTTATATGAGGAGTAGTAAGTTTGCCTATAAATATTTAATACTCCCTCCGTCCCACTTAAAATGCAACATTTGAGAATCGGCACGGAATTTTATGTAGTGTTGTTTTGTGAGTTAATGAAGAGAGAGTAAAGTAAGAGAGATGAAAAAGTAGAGATAGAGTTGTTTCCATTTAAGGAAACGTTTCATTTTTAATGGGACAATCAAAAAAGGAAAATGTTGCATTTTTAATGGGACAGAGGGAGTACGATTTATTTGCAAATAAGAACTTTTCACGATCTAGTTGTGAATTTTATGTTATCCATTCATCTAGAATTTTCAAATTATATGTTTTGTCCCTCCTATACTTTTGCGATAATTAATATCATGAAAAAACAAGCACATGAAATACTATGAAGTTTCGAAGCAGAATATAGTAGTAGTACCTTAATAATTGGTTGGTGGTCTTTGCTGACACGAATATCTGTACCAGCAGCCATCTTAGTCAAAGAAATTTTGAAATCTTCGTAAGCATTCTGCATCATACGCACAACATCATAAGGCATAAGCAATTTTTTAAAATTCCAATGTTGTGTACACTCGAGGAACGAATTTAATTTGCAAAAATGCATGAACCAATCAAATTTTGTTATTTGAATACAATCTTATTACATATTTTATTGATGTTTTGACTATATACTAGTACTCCTTATTCCATCCATACCGTAAAATTTGTGACTTTTTTTTGGAAAGTCAAAATTCATTGACTTTCTAATAAATGGAACATTTAATGGTAGACGGTTAGTTACCTGAATGGATGTCTTGTCAAGCAAGAAGCGATGGTCACCAGTTTGTTCGGTCATGAAATAAGCCTGAGGGCATCTGTTGTTCACCATATACTTCCTGCAAAACGGAATCCACATTTTGGCAAATCCCCACGCCTCCTTCACCGCGCGAAACGTGACGGGGGAGCCCCCGTCGTCGGAGAGATAGACATGGAGCTTGTGGGCAGGGTAGTCGAGCGCCATGGCCGATATAACAGTGTTCATCACCCCTAAACTCGGCTCCTTCACGGGATCAGTGGTGCACACGAACACGTCCACCGACGGCAGATTGTCGTCGGCGGGGAGTCTGTCAGGACACGCGGTTCGTGAGACGGGGTTCCACTTGGAGCCCTGGCTGAGCAGCCACTGGAAGGAGAGGACGAGCTCGGCGGCGAAGATGAGAAGGTGGGGGAGACTTGTGGTGATGGAGATGGAGGTGATTCTGTAGTAAAATAGGGCTGCTAAAGCGGCGCCATGGATCAAAGCATGGACCCTGTTTACTACCATTCGATTTTTCAGGCTTTGCCATTCATTTAGACCTGCTGATTTCTCCATTATGAAAATGAAGTGGAGACAGAGGAACAGTGAGATGGATGATGCCAACAGCTATGCTCTACTTATAGTCGTCCATGACGCCGTTTTCTGATGTGGCCTTATTGTCCGTCCTGTATTATGGTCCCTTATACTGTTGTAGATTCACTTCCTTTAATATGGAATGCACACAAATATGTCTTGCTCTAAATTGGGATGGTAAGGCCCACATAATTGAGTCTGTACACTAGCGTTCGGCGTCCTACAATTGGTGTAGGTTTGGGAACTGTGGAAATTCTTTTTTTAATCAAAGAATAGGGTTCTGACCATTTGCAAAATACATCACTGACCCAAAAATGAGGAGGGTATAATTGTAATCTCTAACACAATTCTGGATATCACTTCCGCTTATAGAAATGAACACCACCTCAATAAAGAGATTTGAATTTGGACATTT
>NC_062970.1:38713992-38763341 GCF_023119035.1 Salvia hispanica
ACTGGAAGGAGAGGACGAGCTCGGCGGCGAAGATGAGAAGGTGGGGGAGACTTGTGGTGATGGAGATGGAGGTGATTCTGTAGTAAAATAGGGCTGCTAAAGCGGCGCCATGGATCAAAGCATGGACCCTGTTTACTACCATTCGATTTTTCAGGCTTTGCCATTCATTTAGACCTGCTGATTTCTCCATTATGAAAATGAAGTGGAGACAGAGGAACAGTGAGATGGATGATGCCAACAGCTATGCTCTACTTATAGTCGTCCATGACGCCGTTTTCTGATGTGGCCTTATTGTCCGTCCTGTATTATGGTCCCTTATACTGTTGTAGATTCACTTCCTTTAATATGGAATGCACACAAATATGTCTTGCTCTAAATTGGGATGGTAAGGCCCACATAATTGAGTCTGTACACTAGCGTTCGGCGTCCTACAATTGGTGTAGGTTTGGGAACTGTGGAAATTCTTTTTTTAATCAAAGAATAGGGTTCTGACCATTTGCAAAATACATCACTGACCCAAAAATGAGGAGGGTATAATTGTAATCTCTAACACAATTCTGGATATCACTTCCGCTTATAGAAATGAACACCACCTCAATAAAGAGATTTGAATTTGGACATTTCAGACAGGAACAGTGCGGACTTGCATTGTTCCTGTCTGAAAACCATCTCAACAAAGATACATTTAAGCAAGCCTGCATTGTTCCTGTCTGAAATGTCCAAATTCAAATCTCTTTTTTGAGGTGATTTTCATTTCTGTGTGAGCGGAAGTGATATCCAGAATTGCGTCAGAAATTACAATTATACCCTCCTCATTTTTGGGTGATGTGTTTTGCAAAGAGTAATGCTATGTGGCCACAATGTGGCTGGCCACACAAGAACATAATAGTAATTACAAGTATTAAAATCATCAGAGTTAATGAGTGTAGTTATTAGTGATGTAGCGTTTTTACATAATAGACCTTGCCTATTAAAATCTTTTTACTGCTTAATTTTTATGTTATTTAGTTTCAATACAGTTTCAAAATGAATCAACAACCATCTCGCCTACTCTTTCCCAACAACCCTCTCGTCGGAAAAATTCTGATCAGGGATGCTTAATTTTTTCTATTTCCTTAGTATATCTGATCAAATATAATTTGTTTACACCACCATAATAGTACTCCACATCTTATAAAATGACAAGAACAGTAATGTTGATAATACTAACTTGATAACACTAATAATATTCTTTTATATTGTATCACACATTATTGTTGAACATTATAGTTTATAAAATACTAACATATAGGAGTAATAATATTTCAATATTATATATCAATTATTTTATAATTTTGTATTTTAATTTTATTTCACGGATTGATATCATAATTATTGATTTTCATATTATGATATATTCGTGTATATATACTAATTATTACATTGTTATATCATCACTATATTTACGTCCCATAATAAGAGTCATATTTTGGCATTTTCGTTTGTCTCACAATAAAAGTGTTATTTCACTTTTATTATAAATGGTAAGTAGACCCCACATTCCAACAATATATTGCACTCACATTTTTTTATAAAATTAATATATATATTAGTGAGACTCGAATTCCACTTACTTATTCAAACCGAATAGAACTTTTGTCGTGGGACGAAGGAAGTATTTAGTACTCCCTCCGTCCCATCACAAGTGACTAGTGTTATATGATTAGAATTTAAATTACTGAATGAATTTTAAGAATTATTTTGAATTCAAATTAATTCACATCCTAATTGTTCAATGGAACCTAAGATCAAATAAAATTTATGTACTATTTAAATCTTCAATTATCTTGAATTCAAATTAATTTGATCTCAATTACTCAATTGAAACTTAAGATTAAATAAATTTCAAACTGATCCATGATCAACCGAATTGTAAGAAGTAAGAACAATTGAAATTTCAAATTCAAACATTCAATTATTCAACTACATATAGATTTAATATTAATTGAAAATACTAAGCTATTTAATTAAATCTAAAATATATTTAAATTTCTGACTATACAATGAATGATATTTTGTCTACTATTTATTAAGATTCGTAACATTTAATTTCATCCACTCATTTTAAAATCTATAAACATTAGAATATGACCTTTATAATATATATTTAATTAAATAATTTGATATTTCAAATTATCTAAAATTCAACTGAATAATTGGTTATTTGAATCTATCTCCGATATATTTAGAGATTTCAATTAATCTTAATTTCAACTAAATAAATAGTTGGACATATCAATCCATCTTAAACTCAATTAAAATTTGAATTGATATTAGATTCAATTTCCTACTTAAGGATTTCAATTGAAGATTAGTTGATCTCGTCCGAATTGAGATTTTAATTAATTTTTTACTCAACAAAAATTATACTTAATCAAATACTATTGACTGGTGATACTACACTAAATACTATCAATATTATTGTTGCTGTAAGTTATTATTGATTTGCAATTTCAAATCATTATGTTTTACATTTTTATATTCTCAAATTATCTAAGTATTATTAAATTTATTTTAATTTAAATAAATGAAACTACATTAAATACATCTAATTTAACAATGATTATCATGGAAAATTCATAAAATAGTTTTAAAATAAATTGTACTACATATTTATATTATAGTTTCAATTTCAATTGATTTTCTAATTATAGACTACATAAAAGTGTCGCAACTAATTTAGGATATCAAATGATTTAATTCACTTTCAATGTTAATCTTATATTTCTCTTAAAAGTACGTAATTATTATGAATTTGAATTCTCTGTAAAATATGAATTAATTGTATATCAAATTAAAGTATTTTAAATTATTATGGTCAAAATGTATGTTATTTAAATCTATTTATAAATAATGAATTTGAGAATTAGTATAATAACAAATTTAATGAATAGTTAAATTAAATTCGTATAGAAAATTATGTGAAGAATAAATACAATTTTTAGTGCATTATTTTGAATTACTAAGAAAAAGAAGACTCTTTGCCTTCTTCATCGACTGTTCACACACATTAACAAAAAGAATAATTCTACATTCCTCAGTTTTCCGCTGTGTATTGTTGATTGAATAAGAATGTACTGTATTTTGATATTCAGATGTATGGGTACATATAAATATATTTTACACACAGAATTTATTAGAGGGTACAATATTCTTAAAAAAAACTTGTACTTCCAAGGCCAGCTGATCTCATTAAATGAGTATTAGTTACACAATTTTTATTAATATTTTATTATTATAGCTGGCCATATGGCAAATGGGTCAGAATCCTATTCAGAATTTCCACACTTCCCAAACCAACACCAAATCTAGGACGCCGAACGCTAGTATACAGACTAGAGGTGGCCAAACCAAACCGGATCGTCGGTTTCCAATCGGCGATTCGGAACCGGAACCGGAATCGGACGACGGTTTCGGTTCGAAATCCGGTTACACGATTTTTACGGTTCAGTTACGATTCAAAAAATATGCAACCGGAATCGACGGTTAATCGCCGGTTCGGAACCGCCGGTTAACCGGTTAGCCGGAAATATGTAGCCGTTCGCCGGTAGATTCGTAGGGTTGCAGGCGTAGGTCTGAAAAAGGTCGGTTAACCGCCGGTTTATGTCGGAAAATCGGCGGTTTGTGTCAGAAAACCGACGGTTTCTGACACAAAACCGTCGGTTCCCGATGGTTCTGGGCTAGGGTTCAAGCGTAGGGTATAGGGTTGCAGCGTAGGGTCTGAAAAGGTGTCGGAAACCGCCAGTTTTCGGTCAGAAATAGGCGGTTTTCTGACACAAACCGGCGGTTTTCGACCGTTTTCAAATTTTGAATTTCAATTTTTTTTTTTTTTTTTAATATCAGATCAAAGTTCCCCCATCCATTTTTATCTATAAATACCCCTTTCTTCATCACTTCTACTCACCTCATTCTTGTGTTAACAAGGATTTCTCTCTCAATCTCTAATTCTCTATTCTCTACCTCATTCTCTCAATTTGCTCTCTACTTGTTTACCTAAGTTGTTCATCAATTTTCATAATTTGCTCATTATATTAGTTACAACTTGTTCAACTACATTACTATAAAAAAATATGTCTTCTTCTCGTGGTGGTGGTGACCGTGATCGACGGGGAAAAGGAATTGCCGAAGATCAATCTAACCGTCCGAAAAAATCACGACGACCTACTCGTCGAGAAATTTTGGAAGAGGTTTCCCATGTTGAGGCTGTTCGCTTACAAGTAAGTTATAAAATATTTTGCATATTATTTTTTTTATACATAACTTAATAAGTTTGAGTTCATGATTTTTCTATGTTCATCTTCTAAATTCTAATTCGTATATATACTACTATTTGTAGATGGAAGAAGATCGTCGTGCAGCTGCAGCCATTGCACTATCCCAATTGGGTGGTCATGGCGCGGTTGGCGCCGAATCCGATGCTGATAATTACATCTCGGTCGATGATTACGATATTGATGACGTTAATGTTAATCCGAACGATGATAATGAGGACAGTGACGGTGACCACGAAAATGAGGAAATGCCCCCCCCCCCCCTTCACAAGACGGCCGCGGAGAAAAATCTAAATATAAATCTGATATATTTGTGAAACATTTCAAGAAGGTCCCAATAGTTTCTTCCGCTAATGAAGTGCCGATATTTTTTATGGCATATTGTAACTACTGCACCAAAAAATACAAATTCAAGAAGTCCGGGGGATATGGCTCTCTCATCCGTCACATGCAGACGATTCATCCCGAACTATATGGGCATAGCGCTAGTCAAACCCTACTCAACTTCCAAAGTGCGAGTGTCCATGGCTCCGCCTCCGGTTCGTCTCAAACAGGTAGGCCGTCCTCCGCTCTTTTACGATATGATCATAAGCATACTACTGAAGTTATGGCTAAATTTGCTGCCATGCATCATCTTCCTTTTGGTATTTATGATAATCAAGATTACGAAGATTCGATGAAAGAGTGTTATAATTTGAACTCAAAAAGACTACCTAGAACTAGTATTCAACGATCTACCAAAAATCAATATTATGAAATGAAAAAAGATTTATCACGATATTTGAGTAACTTGGGACACAAAGTGAATATTTGCTCTGATGTATGGACTGACGCTTTCCAAAAGCATGCATACATGGGAATTACGGTTCACTTTATGGACAATAGTTGGTCTTTGAACAAACGTTTAATTGCTTTTAGAGATTTTCCTACACCACACACTGCAAATGCAATTGATTTTTTTAATTATTCAAGTTTTGAATGAATATCAATTATGCAATAAGGTGTTTTCTATTGCTTTTGATAATGCAACTGCTAATACTGGAAGTATTAGCGACTTGATTGATGCGTGCTCTCCGATTATCGATGGTAAGTATTTTCATCAAAGATGTGTATGTCATATTTTGAACTTATGTGTACAAGATGCGCTTTCTTTATGGCAAAAGCATGTTGATCCTATTAGAAATGCAGTTAGAGCGATCCATTTCAAGCTTGGCAAGGCTTGGAAAAAATATTGCCGTAACAGGAACATCAGGTATACAACTTTTATAATGGATGTGTCTACTAGATGGAACTCTACATATGATTGCCTCAATTCTATTTTGGAGCATAAAGATGCTTTGTGCGATTTTTTTAGAACTAATCCCTATGGTGATATAGTTCTTACGCCTAATTGTTGGGACCAAAGCATGAGTTTATGTCAATTGTTCAAAGCTTTCAAATGTGAGACCGTTGAATTATCGGGTGTTTACTATTGCATATTTGTTCGTGTGTTAGAGCAACACTCAAGGGTTTTATTGAAAAGTCCTTAGCTTACTAAAAATCATTTTTCGACTGCAGTCTATTTTCTTTCTGTATTTTGCCATATCTGATCATCTTGTGCCGCTGAGATGGTATTCTCATACGGTCACCTGCTCTGTCCAACATGTCAGAGGTATCATTGTGCCGCTGAGATGGTGTTCTCATACGGTCACCTTCTCTGCCCAATATGTCAGAGGTATCCTTGTGCCGGGAAGGTGGCCACCTTCCACGGTCACCTTCTCTGCCGTCCGTTCACGGTCAGAGGTATCCCGTGTACACTAGTCCGAGCGGGGACACCACCCTCACCGGGACCCGAATTCGACTTATATATCATCATTCATAATTCACTTGGCCTTAGCCAACAGATAGGCATCATACACAAAACATTTATGGCAAGACAACATCATTAAAATCACGAACATGTGTTCGAGTTTTCACAAAAAATCATTGTAATTTTTTAGTATAAGAAAGCTCACCTCGTTCGTTTAATTTCCTTAACTTGAAATTCTCGCTCCAACTTTAACTTGCAAAGATAACCTTTTGGAACAATAAAAATATAATATAATGTACTAATTAGACTTCAAGAAATTCTTAAACTTAATAGGAATGCATGCCTCCGAATTAGTGCCTTTTATTTTTATTTTATTTTTCATTCAGACTTTTAAGAAATTTCTAAAATCTATATACTATTTGATTCTTCTTCTATTAATCTCGAATTCCATAATTAATTTGGCTCATGCTAGATTATCGAAATTTAATATTAAATGACTTCCAACCAAATTCTAATTTCGAAACTAGACGATGACTTCCCTGTATTTTGAGCAAGTAATTAAATTTCGAAAATGGGCTCTTTAATATATTCACTGCAGCCCCAATTATTTAAATTAGAGTTGGGCTCAGATTATTTACACCACTCCTTAGCCGAAACAAATAAAATGTTAATCCAACAACAATTAATTTAAAATAACCCACATATAAATAGTCATTCATCGTCTTCCTCATTATTTACCCAAATAAAAAAAAATGATGTGAGAGAAGCTCCCTTTTCTCCCTACTGCCGCCGCCATCACCAGCGCCGCCGTCCGCCGTCCGCCGTCGCCGCCTCCGGCGGCGCCCTCTATCTCCATCCATCTCCCCCCTCTCTTTTCTTCCTTCCTCTCTTCTCTCACTCTCTCTCTCTTTTCTCCCTCAGCCACGCTCACGCCACCGCCGCCTCCGGCGGTGCTCCTCTTCTCTTCTCTTCTCCGTCTTCTTCTCGCCCTGATTCCGCCGCCATCACCGTCATGCACCGCCTCGACGGCTGCAGCCCTCTCTTTCCAGCTCTATTAGCGCCATTTACCGCCTCCCCCTTTCGGATCTGCCGCCGCCGCCACTGTGCTTGCACAGGCGGTGGCTTCGGCCTCCTCCGTGCCCCGAACCGCCGGCCGCCTCTTCGCCGGTTTCAACAAGCAAGGTGAGGGTAACTTCATTCTATTTCCATTTTAATTATTTTCCTAAAGATTCGACCTTTGATCTAAACGTTTGGTGTGTAATTCGTAGATTTGTCAAGATTGTGAATTTATTGACAATCATGTGCTTGCAACTCCCCCTCGGACTCTTTTATGCTATGTGTGTGTGATGAGAATTTTTGGAATGATGAGTGGCTGTTTAAGAAAAACTTTGGGGGTTTGTATACTTGTTCCCTTAAATTCCTCTGCAAGCTACTTATGCAAATGGGGAGAGTAAACTTGGGGGAGGTTTAACGTGGGGGAGGTTTACTTGAAGGAGGTTTAACTTAGTAAATTATATTTGGTATGTTAGAGATATTTTTCTCTTTTGCTGATCCTAAGGCCAAAAGTTGTTTTGAGAATGGAGAGGGCCTATGAGCCGTTGATTCCTTCTACATTATTCTTAAGTTAGTGACTTAATGTTTTGAATCAATAGTTAATTGTATCTTACTTTCTCTATTTCTCTTATGTAGGAAAACTAACATCCATGGTTATCTCCGTTGATGTATCGGACTTCCTTGGAGGACAAGCACGGCCGTTGAGCGGGCTGCCTGGACTCTCTAATTGTAATAGATTACGAATTTGCTTCATTTGTATAATAGTATTTTAGCGGACTTCGGAGATGTGCTGGACATTATAAATTTTTATTTGGTGTCACTTTTTTAGTTGTACTTTATATATTCGTTTTGAGAACGAAGCAACGATTTTTTTTTTTTTTTTATATAATTCCAAGATCGATTATTATAAACGAAAATAGCAGGTTTTGAATTCTACAACGATCACTAGTTTATTAATTTTTTTTTAGGCTAATAATAGTAATAAATAAGGTACGAAGGTTCGGGTTGTTACAGTACCCACCAAATTCGTCCACGTACACAACTTGCTCCTCAACCGCAGCAATACGGCGGTTTTGGTTTTGCTTATGATGACCCCGATGCTCAATCACAATTAGCCGACTTATACGGCTACGGCATAGGCTCAAGTTCAAGGTCCACCTCAATGGGATCGGTAAGCGAGTTAGATTTTTATTTGGAAGCACGCCACCATACTTTTAGTGATGTAGGTCCTACACCCACCCAAATCGACGTCCTAGAGTGGTGGGGAACACACGAGAAAGATTATTCCATACTTGCGTCAATGAGTAAGGAGATCTCTGCAGTCTCGGCTTCCATCGTAGCCGTCGAGTCCGCTTTCAGTGTTGGAGCATGTGTCTTGGACGTGAGAAGAAGCAAACTCTCCGCGAGAAATATGGAAGCTGTGATGTTACTTGATGATTGGGGAAAAGCTGCAAAGAGAGCGCAAGAACCAGATTGGGATGCTCGTGAAGAGAGTGAGGAAACCTTCACCGACACCAAGGATGAAGGTGGAGAATGAAGGCCAACCGTCGTCAACCGCCAACCAACAAGGTAAGCAAGGTAAGAGAACTACGTGGACTTTGATTCCTCAATGCAATTAAGCATTAAGGATACGTAGGCACCTCAAAATTTAAGTTGAGCTCAAGTCCTTTTCCTTTTTTTTTTTTTTTTCTAATTGTTTCAACTTTATTTTTAATATGTTTTTTGTAAATTGTAATTTTGTATTTAAATTGTAAATTCAAGTGTATAGTTGTATTGTTGTATTTTGTAACTTGTACTTGTAATATAGTATTGTAGAAATTTACATTCAAAGTTTCAAACCAATAAAATTGCAATTCTTTATCGTTATCAATTCTCTTTGGAATTTACTATAGAATTGCAATAAAAATTATAACTCTAAGATTTTTTAAAAAAAAATGAACCGGAACCGAACCGGAACAGGCCCGGAACCGGTGAAAAACCGGCGGTTAGTAACCGGAACCTGAACCGGCGGTAACCGGCGGTTAAACTGGAACCGGATAACTGGTATCCGGGCCGGTTACGGTTCAAGCTATCGACGAACCGGAACCGCCGGTTTTCGAACCGTGGCCACCTCTAAATTACAGACTCAATCATGTGGGCCCTACCATCCCAATTTAGACCAATTTAGACCAAGACATATTTCTATGCATTCCATCTCCATCATGTACAGCTGTTATTTGTATTTATTTTAATATAGTTTATATAAAAATTGTGAGGTAAATGTAAATAAATGACCATTAGCAGCGGCTACAATAAACACATCAACAAATACAAAGCGAATAAGCAAATGATGGTAGCTCAAAAACAATTAGGAGGGCTAAATTTTAAATTTGAGATCTCAAAAAGACAAATTCTGACTACGTGTTATATTTTTGATATCTAAAAAAAATTCTTTGGTGGATTGGAGCATATGGAGGTGCATGCGTAGTGTATCCAATTAAAAAGGACCACAAGATTTATTTACTTTGGAATTTCCAAGGTAGGATGGGGTTCCACTTCCACAAATTTCCATTCTGATCTTTGATTCTTGGAAGATGAAATCCCTTCTTGCAAAATCTTCTTGAGCCATTTAACTTTGATTATATATTCTTCCAAATCCATAATTCCTGCTTCAACAGTATATGAGCGCTTCGAATTCAGAGAGTCGCGTTCATTCATGCCTTGCCTAGAGTCCGTATCTGCTTGCCTTGTTTCGTTAGGGTTAGCTCCACATCCATTTGTGCTTGCGCTCTTCACTTCACCTGAAGTTGATGAGTTAGACGAAATGGGCGAAGAGGACAGCAATCTAGGAGGCAATCCAACACACTTCGGAACATCTTCAATGCCTGCATTATGTCAGTAGCCAGAGTGATTTAAACGTAACGATGGTTGTTGATGAAAGGGAGATAGAAAAACTAAATGAACTTAGAGTTCAGAACTAGTTAACGAGTGACATGCGTCATGCATTCATCACATAACAAAATCACATCTACAAACAAAGCTTCAAATGGTTTGTTATTAGCATAAATAGATTCAATAGATATTTAAGATCCACTTTCTTCAAGGGAATACTTGCTAAATCAGGATTACTAATTTTTTGTTTATCAATATAGATGGAAATTTTAAGATATCTTAAGGCCCTTGATAATCTCTACAATTTGAGGTAACCTATTTGATTCTTGTCCAATCGCAAGGAGTAAGATTCGAGAAATTCTAGTTTTGACAACAACTCAATCCAATATATTACCAATCCTAAAAAGTGAACGCATCGTAATGGTTAAACTCTCAGTTGTACCACCTATTTCTAGGCCACATTGAATCGAAAGCAAGTAGTAGGAGTATATGTATTTAGTTTTCATATAAACTAGTCTAGCTAAGTTGTTACACAAGCAAACTAGTACACATTTCAGGGGAAAAGTTTTGGAACATTTAATTAAGAGTCACAAATCATAAGACATACACTTGCGATAGCAAATAACCTATTCGTTTGACTCTCCATAGGGATCGATTTAATCCACGACAATGCCACAAACATGCAGCATTCGGTAGACAAATATGAATTATCCCAGACACCATTTACCGAATTGCAAGCAGATAGAATACACACTGATCTTTAACAAAGATTTCCTAGGCCACCTCACTTCTGTCTAACATGTTTTTTACTTCAAAAGTTCCTCGGACAAACCAGACATATATAAAGGTAGAGTACAGAAACAGGAAAAGAAACAAACGTAGAAGAATTCAGCCAGCATAACAGGGGTAAACAGGATATGAAAGGAAGACTTTACGAATTTTACTTTTAACAAATTAGATTCCCAAACATATTCAAGAGTGGTTTGTTGTTAACTCATACCTTGATTATTGGGTTTAATGAGGCGAGCAGCACAAGGGTGGCCAAAACCATCTTCCTGCAGTTTGCAACAACAAAGTTATTCTATACATCAAACAGTAGATCAATAAACGTAAGACATCATAGTGAACATGCATGCAGAAGCACCAACAGCCCTTATACGATCTGAAAAGTAAAGACTGGTGTACAATATAGACGCAGAAGCCAAAATACAACTTCACATAGAACTATAATTGCTCATTTTCTAAACTGTAGATATGATATTAGGAGAAAACATGATAACTAGAACCAAAACTACTACCACTGACAACCTCCCTAAGCATAGACCTGCGGTAGAATGAAATCAAATCTTACAAAACAATCTTAATGATTTTAACAATTGTAGTAAATAATAATAAAAAATGCATAAGAACACAACACAAACCACTTGTGAGTAAAAATCAATATTTGCATTATAATAGCATAACGAAAATTATACTCCGTTAAATGTGCAAGTACATAAAAATCTTTAGAATGGGAAAAAAAAACCTAAATTGCACTACTTTTCCTATTTTCATTTCCAGAATTTGTGCCAAATAAATGGGACCTTTAGGATAGAGGAATCTTAAGATCAAGTTCCTTTCAAGGAGCTTCAAATGTCTCAAAGAAGAAGAAAGACTTGTCATTTTCCATAAGGTATTTTCGTATAACGACACATGTGCGGACAAAGAAACTGTTAGTAGAAAATCCAACCATGTCCCTCAAGGTTCAAGTTATGCTAATTAAACTCACACTTTTACACATAACAACCCACGATAGATCCAACACGTAATTTAAGGTATGAATCAAATAAGAAATACAATGCAGTTTTGCACCATTGACAACTTAAGAAAAACAAACTTTGTGTTGATAGGCTATTAAGTTACATGTGATTCCGCAAGTAGATGGCAAGTAAATATGTTCTATACGTGAAATTTCACACAAATAAGAGCGAAGAAATGACAAACCTGCAAAGGTAATGTCCAACCATGTTGAAGAGACCAGTCCAAAGATGGGCGTAAATCTTTAATACTTGCTTTGTAAGATGAACCCTCACCAAGAGGTGGTGGTCTAAGCTCAATCTAAAAAGATAAAGAAAGAAAAAAGTTAATAAGTTCACAACATAACACCATAGTTGAAAATTCTGCCAAAACTAAATAGTGTTTGAATAATTGCATCTCTGCCATAATAAAAGTGAGGGTTAATTATTTTATTAAATCAACTTCCGACTTATTTTTTGTATATAATGAAGTATGAGAAATTGTTTAATTATGGCTCATCTAAAAATATTGGCAACAACTGTGTCAAGTTTGTGGCCCATTTCCACTCATTTTAGAGCAAGTTTGTTGGAAAATTCAAAAATTTTACATATGACTCGATTTTGATCGAGTTATGAGGACGAATTTAGTCATACAGGAGCGAAGAATGGCTACAAGTCCCATTAGCTCCTAAAAATTTTCATCCTCATTACTCAAACAAAATTTTCATATAATGTCAATATCTTTGTCTTGACGTGAACAACAAATCTTATTCTATAATTACCAAAAATTGACTGCATAACTTTATAATGGCGTTGCTGCTAATTTCAAATGGACCATGATTTCAAAGGAACTCATTAACCAGGAGGATTTGAGACTAATTAGTGGGCTCACCCATAAAACAGGCCACCAAGAATTATTACCTCAGCTTTTTCATCATCAAATAACTGTGTTATTCTTCCACACCAATAACAGCCAGTATGGAAGAAGTCCACCAAATCACCAACCTTCCAGGAATCACAAACAATAACTGAGACTTCTGAGATATCACTGACGTGAGGCATATGCTTTTCATTATAGATAGGAGGGTATTGTGGCCTCAACATCAATTCGCTATGTTTCCGCTTTGGTTTCCCCATTGGTAGCTGATATAGCTTAGTCCAATTTAATTCTGCACAGAAACAAATCCGAATTCAATTAAATGGTTACATAAATATCTAATATGATGAAATTAACAAAAGCATGAAACACCAAATAGCTCTGAAAAAATGGAAGAAAAACTATAAACAAGACTCCTTCAAGAATGAAACTTGTGCCTATCTAATAGCCGCAAATCAACAATAAAACTAGACACCTTACTTACTATTAAGTAGGATTATAAATAATCCTTAACTTATAGTTAGCTAGGGCGATAAAATGCACAACCCCAGATGGCAAAAAGAAACAGAGATACATGAGTCGTGTGCCTATAATGTGAGATGAAGGATATCATCAATCAAAACTCCTCAGTCACACCTTGAATTTAAAATTCCATTTCAAGGTAAGTAAGACACTACAGGTGCACCCAACAAAAAATGATTCATAACCTTTGCCTAGCCATCATCACTCTTGACGATAGCAGAGCTCTAGTGCAAGTACTTGGTCTCCATAGCTATAAACAATTTCAAGCCAAAAAGGAACTGACAACATGAAATCTTTACCAAACACAATGGACCACAAAACGCCATGTGGACACACTATGGAGGTACAAGGGGGTGTTTCAATCAGAATATGTGATCAAACTTGGAGAACCAATCAAACATTACTAAGATGCAATGAGCATTGTGAAATCGAGAAAGACTTATAATGAAAATTATGCTTGACTGAAGAATGTGTGTCTTATGTTGCTGGCATACTAGAAAGTCACAAAAATTTGTATAACTTGGTGCACCAACCCTGGCCAATAGGCATTTGCGGAAAGTTGTGAATATGTTCGTTAAGCGCCAGAATCCAGGGTGGACTCATTAACCTTGAAATCTAGATAAGGCCGCAAGGAAGCTTAAATTGATGGAGGTGTAAGGAGCCTATGACAAATCAACTTTCGGCTTTTCATGTCGGCTTTGGTTAACCAAAAATTTGACTCTGGGCGTTAAGTAAGTGGAGGCTGGAGATACATGCATGCTATATTTATAAGTTCAGAATAAAAAGTCACCATAAGGTCAAAACTTCGGACTATAAGAACAACCTAGCAAGCAACTATGAACTACCAAAAGTGTAGAATAAACATATCACAGAACAAAGTACTATTGCTCAACTTTTGGAAATGTTTGCACACTTTTAACTTCTAGACTTCAGCCACTTATATATGAAGGTTAATAATTTTTCAAAGTGCAAAATTCCAAAAGCAATAACTGTTTAGGGGGGAAAACAGAGTATATCTCTTTTTCAGATGAATCTAAAGTAAATTTCAAGTTTCAGCCTCTACCTCCTGTCATGAGCTAACATATTAGCCAATCGATGCGACAAAATTCAGAGGGGTATCTTACAGTTACAAGAGTGGATCCCAATTCTAACCTATGTTTTCGTTTAACAAAAACAGGCAACTTTGGACACTTACTTTCCTCCGTGTAGTCATAATATTCCGAGATATGTCCAAGTTTTCCATTTCTCTCGCTGATCTCTCTAATCTGATACAAGAAATATAGAGGTTGACACAAGTAACAAAAATGATATGCCAAAAACATATTCCTGAAGGCACAAAGCAAAACAAGTGCAAAGGGTTCCTAGAGGGTGTGGCCACACACGCAACGCATAGGCACCAGTAACTTCGAAACGAGGCTCACAAAATTTAGAATGATAGTACTCCATCTCATATGATAAATGGTTAATAAGAGCATTTAACAAAAATGCAAAAAATAATTATCATGGTAGATAAAAAAAATTGCATCTTGATCTGACCAGCATACATTTTCTTTGCATCTAAATTGTTTTACCTTGCATCGAAACCATGCACCACGATAACCAAAGCCAAAAGACCTTAGTTCAGCCAGTTGTCCAGCTTTAAACGGTAAGTTCTCCATGGAAGATAAATCCAACAATGTGTTCCCACACGCACACAGTGAACTTATTGCAAGAACACACACGCACTGAATTCTTTAAACCGACCGATTTATCAATTTAGGTAAATTGAATAGGTAATTCAATTAGTTTCAAGATCCCAATTCCTGCAATCAAGAAACAGTCTAAATCAGAATCACAAGAAAATATAGTATTTCAGAATTGGAATTCAATTTCTGAGACATTAATACTCAAGATGAAGACGGAGATGTGCGGAAAGGATTTGAGGTGGCGTGCAGCGTCGAGCGACGAGAGTTGGTTTGCTCTAAAAGCGGTTGTCGAACTTTTTTTGTTGGTATTAACACTTCAAACCTTTTTAATTTATGATCACTGTATTATTTTATTCTTATAAACCGCTGTATCAATTTTAGACATGGTAGGTAATTTTCAAGTATTATGCCAAAATTAAATTATACTATGAGGTGTGTCAAATGGCAACATTAATTTACATGAATACTACTCCACAAAACCAGTGTTAAAATGGCAAGTCATCAAAATGATACTATCATTTTAACAATTAATTAGAAGCATTTTTATATATACTTTTATTTATTAATTTATTGACGAAATGACATCAGTTTAGTTAGATTTTTTATATACCGTCTTAAGAATTTTGGCATGTCATATTGAATTCAATTTTGGTAAAAAAATTAGAAAATTGAGCATATCATAAAAATTTATGTATTTTTTATCACATTCAAAAGTAATAAACATGGATCCTACTTTTATAGATTGATTTTATAATAAAATGTGAGTGTAGGAAATTAGTGAAATGTAGAACTACTTGCCAAAAGTAATAGGAGTAGTAAAAGTGAAATGGGTACTAGAAAATATGGTAAAATAAGACTTCTAATCGGACCGAAGAGAGTCTATAAGTTTTCCACTTTGTTCACATCAAACTAACGCAGTCACGCGGCAGCGCGGACGCCACCACCAGAGCATGAGGCAGTGCCTGATCTTCCTTCCCGGCACGGCCAGCTTGATGGAGACACCATGAATGTCAAGTATCAAATGGGGTCTACAACAGAAATATGATTCTGCATTCTGTGATCTACCAAGTTGCAAATAAAGCTAAAATTCCTCAATGAGGCTTACAAGCACTATTGCCAGCAAACAAAGTAATGATTCCCAGCAATATAGACACAAAAAATTTCATTTTCTTACAACAAAAGTGCTTCACTTAAAGCAAATCTAAGTAAATGCTATTTACTTGTCAAAAAATTCTTAAAGAAATAGTGTAGTATGTGTAAGTGTGTGCTTGTAGTTAAAGACCTAGACATTCTCTAGTTCCGAATTTTGACTTCAACTCATCTAAAGAAGGGATCTTGCCACCAGTTTTTACTATTCTGCTCCACCAACCTTCAATCTCTTCCTGCAACACAGGTCAGGTGAAGTTTATTGAACTAGCAATAAAAGTTATGGATCCAACAACAAAAAATATAAAAGTTTGGTCACAAATCATTTCATTGCCGGACTCTTAGTAAGTAAGAACTAACCTCCAGAAAATCTTGATTGGAGATGTACTGACTCCCAACTGATGATTTCAGCCCTCCAACATCTACCAACACAGACTTGTTGGACTTGCAACCAATGTTCTCTATTGAGTCTCCTATTGGGAGAAACACAGACAAGAATTGAGGAAAATGATTATAATTAGAAGCAGATATAAACAAATTTTTGACATAACTGTGTTTATGGTACCTGAAATACAAGCAACATAATAGCCAGTCCCTTCTAGTCCCCCTTCCAACTTTGCGAGGCGCAAACGCAAGAAAAAACCGTTTAAATGTGACAAGGAGACATCAGAATCCATCCATCTGAGACAATGTAAGTATTAGCTAGAGATCAGTTACTGATTACAGTCCAGTGAAATGAAACATGCAGCCAATTCAACAATACAAAAAATTTCAAGACTCCTATTAATCAGGTGGTGTTTATAATACCTGAGAATATCAGCACGAGACAAGCGCAATCTCCTTATTACATGAAACATCTCCTCCTGTTGAGTGTTGGAAATCTTACATGGTGGAAGTATTTGTTTGTCCTTTAGATGGTTGCCTGAATTCGATAGAGTACTCTTTTGGAGCTCATTTGAAGTAGAAAGTCTTTTGCTCGACCTTTCTTTCATGTTCGAAGTCAGAAAGATAGGAAAAGAGGCAACAGCTGGTTTCGCGCTGCAGCCTACCTCACTAGCAAAAGGCTGCGGATAACAAGTAGTTTGTTGCTGGACAGTGACAGCATTCTGATTCAATCGTCTATTATCTTGTGAGGATGCCGAGGGGCATGAAATTGCCCAATGATCAAGCTGAAAGCATTTAATGCACAAAGTAGGGGATTCATCCACCCTATTAAATGAGCTGATGTTGACAAGGAGATTCTCCAGGTCAGATTCAGTTAACTCCGGGCATTTACGTATATCATGGCCACTGTTGCCACAAAAGAAACATGTAAGTGGGGATGTTGGAGGGCTTCTCCTTCCTGAAGGGTGTATAATGTTTCTGAGGGCATCAAGCCGCTTGGCAAACACTGATGCCATTTCCTCTGAATTTGTCGATTCCTTGAAAGGTTGTATATGGCTCTGTCCATGACCAAACTTGGGATCAGCGGATTCTGAAGCACGAGCCTGATCTCGAGCACAATCATCCCTAGCCTCAGAAGTTTTCTTACCACTGGAGGAAACATCATTTTCCCAACTCTCATGATTAGCCTCAAGGCGTTCAGAGTTGCAGTCGAGGGCTTCATCATTTATACGGTTGAAGTTTTCAAACGGAGCAGTTCTAGTATAAAGGCGCGTAATCCACAAACTAGGAAGAGGTCTACTTTTTTCAGGAACACAATTCACTGGAAAAGGGATGTCGAGATCCATCTTCTCCGCCTTTTTACACAACGAAGCAGAAGACTTTCCCTCGACCATTTTCCTACTACTTTCTGCCAAGCTCTTTTCAGAAGAATTTCTATTAAGAAAACCTGCTGAAAATATCCACGGTTTAACTGGCCTCGTAGATACCTGTGGGTTGGATTCTTGATCAGAAATAATAATCTGCTTGCAAGAGCTATCATTGTTTCTGTTGCACGACTGTGGAGTTTTGTCAGCTAACTTTGTATCAGAAACCATAAGCTCGTCAGATTCTGCTATGAGCTGGTTATCCTTGTCTGCTCCAGAGATCAGTGTCTTGTTGGTTTGGCAGTACAAGGACTGAAACACATTTTGGAACCCTGTCCTTGGTTTCGCGAACTCAGTTGTTTTGTTGCACACGAAACTCTCCTGGTGATTGTGACTGCAAACATTATTAGAACGAGCTAGGGTGAGAGCGAGGAGAGAAGAAGACTCTTGTTTATTAGAATCTGAGAGACCATTAACCATGTTTGATATCCATCTCACAAAGGAGCTATCAGCTTTTATGAAGGATGTCGAACCAGGTTTTTCTTCGACACACGTTTTAACCCTTTTGCTTTCTATTTCCTGCCCTTGATCATAATGCTGTCTCTTCATGCCTTTTGGGAACAATCCAGCACTATTACAACTCCCCACAGTCTCGTGGCTGTCTTCCTTATTATTTGACGATCTTCCATAAATATATCCATCAGATAAGGCTTTTTCTCTCTCTTTCTCTTTTCCCTTTTCTCGGTACAAGAAAATCCTGCTACTTGTAGGAGCTATGTCAACAGCAAGAGGATCCTCTCTTGGAAGCTCCATCTCTTGTAAACTCTGAGCCTCTTTTGCAATCAGATGGCCACCCAAGTCATTTTCGTCAGATGACTCCACGTTCATCAAAGTGGGCGCAGGGATGATCGAAGGGGATGCATCAGTTTTAGTCTTGTCCACGGCTGATGTGACTTCATCATCTATCTGATCATGTGCTTGCAAGTTCGGAAGAGAGCAAACTACAGCTTCGGATATTTTGGCTGTTGGAGGTTGAAAACGTATAGGGACAGCTGAGCCGATAACAACACTTGTACAAGCATCCATTTCAATTTTACCTTTATGATTGAAGTGTCCTCCTCTAACAAGATTACTAGGGAACTTCCAGTTTATAGCCTTGTCTGATTTCCTATCGTGTTCTGCATCCGCTAGAGTATGAACCTCTGAAATCAACCAAGAGCCCCATAAGATGAAATAACAAGAAAAGACAGTGGGTGTGTCTAAGCATATCGTTTAGCATGATACAGCCTGAATGGATTTCTATACATCTAAACAGTCATCTACGTCTCACAAGCATACTGAATAGTTACGAGAGAGAGAAATGGAGTTAAAACCAAATGGTCTTGGTCAATCAAACGAACAAAGTGAAATGTTAGAAGAATTTACCGGCATTCATTTTGCTGGTTTCAGCAATATGGACATGACCTTTGTGTTGTTGAATAGCATCAGTAGTGATAGCTTTATCAATTAAACCCTTGCTCCCATCTAAACAAGAGTTCATAATATATTTTTGCTCTTAATCAGCAATCAAAAGAGAAACTCTAAATGGAAAAGATGTAGCTAATGATACAAGAAACTACTTAATCAGTACCGTAGCTAGAACTAAATACAACAGCCTTGTCGCCAGAACTCCCAGCCTCATCGAGCATTGTCAACTTCTCCCCAGCACTAACCACTCTAATATCCTGTGATGTTAAAATCTCGTCTGCGCTCTCTCTCAAAGCCAGAAAAGGTCTGTTATTGGCCAAGCCTGGAATAGCACATTTCATGGACAAACCATTATTTGGCGACCAAACTAATTCGGATAGAGGATCAGATGCTGTAAATGGCATGCCCACGCGTGAGTTTGCATTTACACCTGCACCTACGCACACGCTGCTATCCAACCTCGTCTCTACACTGTAATTTGTAGAACCCAAAGCAAGCCTTAAATCAATATCTTCATCACTTTTATTCATTATCAGCTTCGCCTCAACACAAAATCCTGCAATGCCATTTATAATCATGCTTATACAGAAGCTTCAAACATAAACCTGTAAAGATAATTACTATCACAGCCTTGTAGTTGTAATACTTGGAACTACAATTCTACTACTACGTACATTAAAAATGAAATCATTAGCCCTTTTCCTCAAGCATATTTAGGACATTTTATCACCAAGAATCACACCAAAAAACATTTAGTAAATAATTATTATTACTTCTGGAACTAGCAAAGACTATATACCTCAAAAATTTGCAAAAGGGGAAAGCATATCATGATAATCAAGCCTCAGCACTAGAAGCCTGAGTGAACATTAACCATCACAAAGATCAATCTAAACAGCAAGATCTAATAATTATGTAACAGGAACTAAATAGTAGGAGTAGTACAATTTTAAATATACTTCAAATGAAAACCTAAAATATCACAAACAAAAAACACCCAAATTAGGTTAATACTGGCTTCATAATTACAGACATGCATCTCATCCAAAAAATCTTCCCTTTGTCAAGTAGTAGTTGTTACAAATAAAATCTCAACTATCAAGAATGACTTTTTTCTGCAAAAGAAATGAAATTTCATCAAATATCAATTTATCCCAGCATGTGCTTCAATATTCTTGCAAAGAAAGCAGGCAAAGGATAACAATATAGGGCCAAAAAAGCAAGAATTCCTATCAATATATGTCAAACATATACAATCCATTAAGGGCAAACAGAATTGAGACTCCCCCATACCTTTCTCTCTCCACAACTCATCACACCATTTTAATCTCTCTCATTCTCTCACCAAACAGCAAAAGCATATAAGTATTTATCACACAGACAGCTAGTGAGAGGAATGAAGCAGAAAACAAGAATCATAAACGCAGTCGCTTTGGATCTCAAAGATTCCCAACCCATTGAGAGAGAAGTCTGCAAGAATTGTTGGCTAGTTCAAGGACAAGTGGTTGAGAAGCTGCCACGCGGATAACGGTATCCCAGTATCATAATTTAATAATTTGTGTTTGTAACAAATAATTAAATAATCATATTATAATACTATCCGTATATAAAGCGCAGAGTTTAATGGTTGTTTGTCCATTGCGTAACAGTATGTGATTCTACAGTTTAAAGATAAGCCTCAAGGAGTAGTACTAGTATTAATTAATTATTCCACTTCTTTTGATTGGTTCATTAATTATTCCACTTCTTCTGAGTAGTGAGAGTGATTTTTTAAAGTCGAATTTATTTAAATATATTTAAAAGTAGTGGACTTGGAGATGGAGTCGTCGAAGAAATAAAAAAAAGTACTACTACTCTGTATGATAGATTAGTTGCTATCGAAATGATTCTTCAACCCTTAAACCAATGATTAAGGATTTTATTTAATATAAAAAACTCTTAATACGAGGTGATTAGAATGTTTAGAATAGCGTAGTCCTCTCTCTCTCTCACCAAAAGAGATAAAATTTTCGGAAATTAAATATATATACCACATCATATACTAACTCCTTGAAATTCACACAATACTGCCATTCTTCTTCTAAACCCTAGAGATTCTCGAAATCATAGTCCAAGAAGTTTCACATTCACTAACAACTTTAAATTTGTAAAAAACTTTATTTTCCTAGACCCATTGTATTAACTATAATCAAGAATATGAGTCGTTATTTACCAACTAGTATAATGTTTCTCTATAAAAAGTATAGTAAGAGTACTACTTGCTCCGTAAACTCGTACTCCACTCACGAACATCTACACAAACTAATTAATTTAACATTATAGTATTACAGTAGTAAATAGTAGTAGTAGTTGTAATAGTAATAAAATTGAGATACAATATGATAGAATCTATTTCACTTAAGCCTATGACTCACAGAAATTCAGTAATTTATGAATCAGTGATCTAAGTCCAACCCTCCATTCTAAATGAGATGCTGAAAATGATACGATCATCTTAATTCTTATCTACTAATATAATTACAGTAATTCTAAAACAAATGAAAATAAAATAATTTCACCACAGCGAAATTGCACCAGCCGGGAATCGAACCCGGGTCTGTACCGTGGCAGGGTACTATTCTACCACTAGACCACTGGTGCTAATATTTAATATTTTCTATATTTTTAAATTATTTCAACATAGGATGGTGTTATCAAGAGAAATTAGTTAATGTTCATTTCGAAAGATTTCCTTATGGACGGTTTTAGTACTTTCCAATATATTCAATTATTAAAATAATTTAATTCTTAGTTTATGAAAATAGTAAAAATGACGAGCAGCACATAACCTGCAGATTAAATAAAATAATTTGCAACTCAATTTAGATAAAACATCCAAACGAATAAATAAGATTACATAACGCAGAGAGCATTTTGATTGTTTAAGTTAAAGGACCATCTTAACCTTTTATATGGAGAAAATTGGTAAAAAGGTATCCTATTCTATCGATTGCATCAAAACTATTTATAAGCGAGCCCGCAAAATTGTAAGAAAAACCACAAAATTTTGTCCAATTCTAGTGTGTCCTGCAATTTTAAAAATCAGTCAAAAATTATAAGAGCGTCCACAGTGGGGGAGCCGCGGCTCTCGGCCCGGGCTTGGGCAGCCCGCGGCCCCCCACTACTGAGGCGAGGGGTGCCCGCGGCTCGGGATGGTGGACGAGGGAGAGCCGAGCGCTCGGCCAGGCCGAGGCTCTTGGGCAGGCGGCTCGGCCCACCACCGCAAGGGCCGAGAGCCGCGGCCCCGCCAACCGAAAATTAATTTTTTTTTTTTTTTTTTTCAAAATTTTTAATATATTCATCCATTCTCCTCCTATTTTTTTACCTCAAACCAAACTCTACTCTTTCCACTTGATTTCAATTTCAGATTCAAAACATGGATTCCGACGATGAAAATTTTCAGCGTTTGGTTGATAAGAAGATCGAAGAACTCGTTGCAGCGGTGCAAGATGAAGCCGACGAGGAGGAGGCGGCTTTGGCGGCGGCGGCGGCCATCCCTCGGCCGAGATACCGTCACCGGTTTATCAACCGTGACCATGTCGGAGCCGACCAGCGGTTGATGGAAGACTACTTCGGCGATAACCCCCGTTATACGCCGGAGATTTTTCGTCGGCGATTCAGAATGTCGCAACGACTCTTCATCCACATTGCAGATTGTTTGTCTTAACGATACAGGTGCTTCACCTTGCAGAGTGATGCCACCGGTCGACCCGGATTGTCGACATATCAGAAGTGCACGACCGCAATTAGGCAGCTTGCCTATGCCGGGCCTGCTGACATGTTCGACGAATATCTACAGATGGGCGAAACGACTGCCCTCAAGACGCTGAGGCAGTTTTGCAAGGGTATCAAAGAACTCTTCAAAGGGGAGTACCTACGGAAACCGACGGCCGAGGAATGCCAGCGACTAATAAATATGCACGGGACAATGCATCATTTTCCGGGCATGAGGGGCAGCATCGATTGCATGCACTGGGAGTGGAGGAACTGCCCGGTGGCTTGGAAGGGGCAGTTCACTTCTGGTTTCAAAGGGCGACATCCCATGATGATTCTTGAAGCCGTTGCTGACTACCGCTTGCGAATCTGGCATGCGTATTTTGGTGTCGCTGGGTCGAACAACGACATCAACGTTCTACAATCATCGCATCTCTTCAATGATGAGTCCCGGGGTGAGGGTCCGCAAATCAGCTTCGTGGCCAATGGCACGCAGTACAACAGGGCATACTATTTGGCCGATGGAATATACCCTCGCTGGCCCGTGTTTGTCAAGACGATCCGACAACCAGTTGGGCCGAAGCAGACCTATTTTGCAAAAAAACAAGAGGGTGCTAGGAAGGATGTTGAGCGGGCTTTCGGAGTCCTCCAATCGCGATGGGCCATTTTACGGTGTCCGGTTCGACAATGGCACGAAAATGATGTCGCAGACATCATGACTGCATGTATCATACTGCACAATATGATAATAGAAGACGAAGGCTTTACTGCAGAGCGTTGGGCACCGGAAGATGGTGCTAGCACAAGTCACGGTATTGCAACCCCTCCTCTCCGCAGATGGGTGTACCACGCAGTAATGAATACTTGATTCAGCGCTTCACCAATATGCGGAGTGAAATATCACATTCAACACTGCAGGCTGATTTGGTTGAAGAGGTCTGGAACCGTAGAGGGGGCGCAGCGTGATAGGGGTTCTCTTTGTTGTTCGCGTTGTATCGAAAATTTTCGTTGTGTAATTTTCGCTTTTATTATAATACAGCGAAAATTTTGTTATAATTTTGTTTAGTTTAATTATTTCTATGTATTTTTATAATTATATGCAAATAATTTTTATTCTAGCTAAATTAAAATATATCAAAAAAGTTAAGAAAATAATTTTAATTGGTGGCCCGGAGGGCCAAGTTTTAAGGGCAAGGGCCAATTTTGTTGGGCATGCCCAAGAAATGGTGGCTTGGGCATGCCCAAGAGGGCCACCATTGTGGACACCCTAATGTTTGGATGTGTTCTCAAATATCTCATGATGTACAATTATGAACTTTAATTTATTTTTCAAGAATTATATTTGCTTAAAATATTACTCCCTCCGTCCCATAGAAGTTGACACACTTTCCTTTTTAGTTTGTCCCACAAAAGATGTCACATTTCCCTTTTTGGAAAAAGTTCTCTCTCACATGAATATAAAAATTATATTTTCTCTCTCCATTTAACACACAAAATAAAACCTCCTAAAATCCCGTGCCATTTTCAAAGTATGCTAACTTCTCTGGGACGGAGGGAGTAATAATTAGACTAACGCATTATAGAGTATTTCGAACATACTTTCAAAAATACTAGGACTGATTCAGTTAGACAAGATATAAGAACAATCCTAAAATTTTCATCTAATTAAGTTTTTCCTCCTTATTTTAATCTAAATAGAATTAGAAGTCTGGAAATAACCACGCTATTTAACACACGTCTCTAAAATAACTCAAACAAATTGTAGTATGATCTAATGACTAGAATTGAAGCCAAATAAATTCCATTATACATAATTAAACATTAATCAATGATTAAGTATCTACGTGTGCCAAGGACAATGGACACAACTAACCTATCATTTCATTGCAAATTACACCAAGAATAACTAAAACCATAGGCATCATGGCGTTCTTTCAATTGACAGGAGTTGTTCGTCTCTGAATCACTCTCCTTCTCCTTCCTGCACTTTTCTCAAATTTTTCGTAAAATCAATAATATTTAAAACTTTTTTTTTATTTTTTGTTTGTATCCGCCTTTTGTTTTAAAAGAGTGAACTACATAAATGGTACCTGATCTTTCACTTTCGCACATAAATGGTACTTGATCTTTATTTTATATCGTTTTTGGTATCTATTAATCACATTTTTGGTACCTCATGTAATTTTCATCCCAAAATATCCTCTAAACAAATTCATTTTTCCATTTGTGTCATAAAGGGTATTTTGGGCATTGACAAAACTAGTACCAAAAGTGATATTATAATACATTATCTCATTCTCCTCACTATTTATAGTACTATTATGTTTAATCAATATTAATATTATTATTTTGATATTATAAATTAATAATTAATTTATTTTTTAATATCATTTAAATATATTTATTCATAATTATAGTTATAATTATATTTAATTATTATAATAATATTACTATTATAATTGTAAAATTAGTAATAATTAATAAATAATTATTATTATTTTATATTAAATTAATAACTAATCAATATAGTCTTAGTCAAAATTTAAAATTGTGAATTATATTCATAATGATAAAGAGTTGAATATTTTTAGTTAGATGTTTCAACCCTAAAATGAGTATAAATAATTTAATTAAAATATTCAATTAATTTAATTACTTTAAATAATTAATTTAATTAGGTGTTTTGTTATTGATTTATATTATGAATGCAATTAGATGTATGTATAAAACACTAAAAAGAAAGAAGAGAAAAGAAAAGGAGGAAACATAAACTAAGGAAAAAAAGAAAGAAGAAAGGAAGATAAAATACTAAAAAGAAAGAAAAAAAATGAAGAATAAACTAAAGAAATAAAAAAAAGTTCACATATTTGGTTCTATTTGATTGAAATTTCCAAAAATATCCTCCATAACAAAAAAATCACATATTTAGTATCTAGGGTTATTTTTGTCATGGGGTACCAAAAACGATATAAAATAAAGATCAGGTACCATTTATGTGCGAAAGTGAAAGATTAGGTACCGTTTATATAGTTCACTCTTTTTAAAATCCAAGGGAAAGAAGTACTAAGTTGGATAGTAAACAAGGACCTTAAATATTACTGTCTTCCCACTGTTAATACTTAATAGTCTCATTTCTTTTAGATGCGAGTTTTAAAAAATATTACGAAAAATGAATAAAAGAAAGTTAGTAGAATGTAAGTCTCATTTATGTATAAGTTTTAAATGATATGTGGGTCAAATGAATTAGTGGAATGTGAGACACTTATAATTTATAATGGAGACTCCTATCCGTTGACATGCCAAATAGAAAAATGAGACTCCTATAATCCTATTCTTAGAATTTGGAGTATGTATTTTTCATGTTTCTAAGAACTAAATTAGTACTACATTTTTATAAATAAATTTAATATCTATAAGTCAATCTATACCGAACATAAAAAGTCTAGTACTACTACTAAATCAGAATCTGAATATTTTTCCAATAGTACTCCTAGAATTAAAATTAAACAAACGAGGCTCAAATATAAGATAAGTAATCTATTTTCCTTTTTAACTTTTCCTTTTACTTTATACTTAGTTAGATTCATCTATTTATACTTTTTTTTGGTATCCAAAACAAATAATGTCATTTCTAAAAAAACATAATTATTTCTTATATTTTATTCATTTTTTTTTTATTTCTCATATCTTATGAAGTCTCCGGCAGCTTGTGAAGTATATCCCTTTGTGCTCCGGCTAAGATTTTTGAGGAGGGTGAATGGAAGATAACATCATCCGTGTACCCTAACTACAAATTAGTATGTATGTGGGGACTGATTTTTGAGGGCCATATGGCACTTCATTAATGAGATTTTACATTATTTAAAACACAAATAAAAAAGATTTTGGATTATATAGAGTACTCTTATGTGCGTTTATTTCTTACTCATCCGAAACAATTTTGGAATTACTCATTTATTTATTACTCTCTCTCTGTCCCAATTTAAAAGTATGATTTAGTTATGGAATGAGTTTTAAGAAATTGGTGGAGTGTGTAATAAATGAAGTGAGGTAGTAGTTGTTGAAGTGTGTAATAATTGAGTGAAGTAGTGGAAAGTGGGATCCTTTTAGGGCATCCACAATGAGGCGGAGGATGCGACGCCCTAAGCCCCGCCCTATGCGCTGCCACATCAGCATTTTATCCTCCGCCCCTTCTACCTGCAATGAGGCGGACTATAGCCCGCCCTAAGCCACGCCCTAAGCATTTTAGCTATTATTTAAATATTTAAATACTTCAAAATTTGGAAAAAAAAAACTTCATTTCATTAAAATTAAAACATTACAATGCGAAATAAAAAAACTACAAATTCTCAACGGTGGTTGCGGTTCCAAACTTCTTCAATCATGTCGCGATGAGCATCGTCTGCGGACGATGGTTAAGCCATCGTCCGCGAAGCCACAGTGGCGGACGATGCGACGGGTCCGTCGCATCGCTCACCCCATTGTGGATGTTCTTAACTTTTTGTGTGTTTAGGATTTTGTTTTGTTTTATTTTTATGAAAATAATGACATTTGAGTGTAAATTTTATCAATAACGAGGATAAATTTTATGTCAAAATATGATAAATTATAAATAAAACTTTTAAAACAAGACTCTAAACTGTGACAAGGGGAGCATGATATAAAGATTGAACCATTTTCAAGCATCTGTACCGTGCGAAAAATCTTGAAACTGTAACAAGAACCAAGTCCCGTTGACTGAATAGAAATGAAAGGACATATCATCGCTACAGCTGTAATTACAATTCTCCACTCTTAATTATTTACTGAAAAATTATTTAAAATATCCATATCTAGATCCAAATGTATACGATGGAGTATTTGCCATGCCAGTATTTTAATTTAGTTGATCTTGATCATCATGATTCGATACAATAGTTCTCAGGTATTTATAATTAATTTGATCCGGTTGTTACCTCACATTTACACTATAGAATTGATATACTACTAAAAACTTCAACTAACAATACATCATACTACATGCCAACGCATCTTGTTATAATTGTTATAAGAGTATAGTAAATGATTTGATTTGATTTGATTTGAGAAGTTATATATCTATTCTTTTATTATTTTGGAAAAAAATATACGTATGTACTACTTTCAGAAAATATAAAGAAAGATGGATTTTAAATTGATTTTAAAAAAAAATAATTAATACATATAATCCTAGACTTAACACGATCTAGAACTATGACGAACATTTATTGATACAACTATACAAGTATTCTTTTCATCATGCTTGGTTTATTGTCTTAAACTTATCTTCAGATTAGTCATCATCAACACGATAAATATGTCGTAATATGAGAATTAACATTCGTACAATTTGATCCGTCAGCTCCGACGCAATTTCATACGATTTAAAACAATTTAAATAGTACTACTCCATAGTAAATTAGAACAATTTACATGACAAAGTTTGATGAAATTGGCTAAGAAGTGGAGAAAAGAGGGAGGTGTAGTATATTTAAAATCCCATTGTAGAGTTTACCCGTTGTAAACAATAGTAAAATATCTTAAGGCCCTCTTCAAAAGAAAATCTAAAGGTGTCTCTGTCATACATCACCATACATTGATAAAATATATATATATATAATGACATATCCACATATGAATTAATTCTTCCCTCTTCCGGGAAGCTAAAGATGAATATAGTTTAGGCAAGTTTTTTTGTTGTGAATGTCAATGTCTCGAGGTAACATAAACATACATAACATATAGTATCTCGATCGATCTCTTCATATTATCAATAATCATAATTTTTCATTTTGTAGGTAAGATTGTTGGTGCAACCGCCGTTGGTCTCGCTGCCGCCGCTGTGATACACTTCCGTCGCCGTCGGTCCACACTCTCCAAACATGATTTCAACCACCTTGCTCCGCTCCTGCAACAGACGGAATCCGGCCGGCTTGGAAAAATCGAGAAATTTTCCCATTATCTTGGTATTTATTTATGCTATAAATATGGAGTAAATAAATTATACACACGTGTTTGATTTTGATTGGATAATATGGCAGCAAGGCAGATTGGATTTGAAGATGAAACAGAGTGCCCACAGCTCATAAAATTAGCATATGAATACCTCAAGAGATCCAAAGGAGTTGATGATAAAATATATGAATATTTCGCCAAACACCCAAATGCAGAGGATTTGTATGTTAATTTGGTTGAAGAACTTGAAAGATGCATTCTTGGATACTTAGCTTTTCACTGGACTCATGCCTCTCTCTTGATTACCCAGGTCCTTTTCTTTCATTTCTTTATCAGATATAATTTCCAAAATCATGCAATATTTTAAATTTTAGTTTTAAAATATTCTGGACGCAATTGCCCCCAGATTTTGTAGAGAAGTTGATATACTGTGGGGAAATGTCGTCCCAAATATCATTAATAATATTGAATATTTTTCATAATTAGTCTAAAGTTAGAAATCAAATGGTAAAACATTAGGACAACGTATCATATCGTCAACTTTTATTTTAGAAAAAGTTAATAATGTGGAGATTAATTTGCAGATACTGAGCGTTGATTCTGAACAGAAAAGGCTGAAGGAGTTTGTAATGGCAGCTACAAGGTTAGACTTCACCATTTTACTTCTTTTTTTTTTATTAATCAGTAGGCATGAATAAATTATTCTGGTTAGGTACCGGACTTTGAATTATATTCATGGTTAACAATGACATTAAATTATATTAAGAAGTAATAATGTTAAAATAATGCCCAGCCCTGCGGCAAGTCCCGATCCATCTCCTAATACATACTCGCAAACATAATAAATGATGGTGGGGTCCATCACTTATATTTGTGAGTGTGTATTAGGAGATGGATCGAGATTTATCGTAGGTGATCCTCTCCGATGATTAACTTGGATTCCAAATATCCTCAAACGTGGATCATATCTGGCTCATCTCAGTTTGATTTTGGTCGAATCAACGGTCTGGTCCCAACCCATTAAAAAAAATCTGCCATCTCTATCCATTTAAATTGATAGCTTATTTTGAGGAATGAGAACCATCGACAATGGCGATATTGCAGCTCTGTCCCAATCTTTTTGAGTTGTGAGATTTGTCCCCGTTCTTTGTTTAGTCCTCCATTATCAACTGCCTCTCTCTTTGAATGCCGGCGATACCCTGGGCCCACCAGTTTTCATTTCGAAATAAAATAAACAGTAAAATCCTATATACTAGTACTATACGATTCTCATATGATTGCGACAAAATTGCCTCATGACTAGCTTGCAATAAATGCATGATGCCAAACATAACCTTCCATAATTCTTACATATATACTGTACTTAAACAATTAGTTAGAGCTGTCAGTCTGTCACCAATTCAGCCCAGCCACTCGTTTCAGTTTCTATTTCGATTTCGAGCAATGTAAATATTAAGGGATAAATAACTTTTTGTCATGTCTAGATATTTGGCTTATGGCAACAAAATACACTATAGTAGTATAATAAAATAAGTCAGATACTAGTACATTATTTGAATATCTCTTTACTTGAGAAATAAATTCTTTTGTGGAGTAATCATATTGTTACACAATTCTTTTTCACTTCCTCATTCCAGTATTATTTTATTTTTTATCCAGGAAGCTAAGGTTTGATAAGACGATAAAGGACCTGAAGGTGACGAGAGTATTCTCGACACTAGTGGAGGAATTGAAAGCAATCGGAGCTGAACCTTCGGACGTCATGGCTCCGGTGGCTCTCAGCCAACGGAGCCCCGTCCTCCTCCTTATGGGCGGCGGCATGGGCGCTGGCAAGAGCACTGTCCTTAAGGACATCATGAAAGAGTAATGCCCTTTATAACTTATTACTTACCATTTCTAGTTAACTTCATGAAAATTAAAGTGTGTAATTGTGTAGATCATTCTGGTCGGGAGCAGCAGCAAATGCGGTGGTCGTGGAGGCCGATGCTTTCAAGGAGACAGACGTCATCTACCGTGCCTTGAGCTTAAGAGGCCATCATCAAGACATGCTTCAGACAGCTGAACTCGTGCACCAATCTTCCACGGATGCTGCATCGTCTCTCCTAGTGACCGCCCTCAACGAAGGGCGGGACGTCATCATGGATGGCACCCTTTCATGGGAGCCCTTCGTAGAACAGACTATTGCAATGGCCAGAAACGTCCACAGACGCCGCTACAGGATGGGAGTAGGCTACAAGGTCGAAGAGGATGGCTCCATCACAGAGAACTATTGGGCTCCAGTCGAGGAGGACGAGGAGACCATCAAGGACAGGAAGCCTTATAGGATTGAGTTGGTTGGAGTTGTGTGTGATCCCTATCTTGCTGTTGTTAGAGGAATAAGGTCAGTTTCATTTGTTTTTTTTTTTCCTAAATGAATGAAATATATTGGTGAGTTTCATTTGTTGCAAACTCAGTTGGATGCAATATATAAAAATAAATCCATGAGGCGGACAATATCTAACTAATGTGCAGTCGACGGCCCTAATAAAATAAATGGACCTTGCTATATGATTTTCAATATTTGAATCTTGTTGCAGGAGAGCAATACAAATAGGGAGAGCAGTGAGGGTGCAATCACAGCTGAAATCACACAAGAGATTTGCTAATGCATTTCAAAAATACACTGAGCTCGTTGATAATGCTAGACTATATTGCACCAACGTGCCGGGAGGCCCTCCTAGGGTAAGCCCGATCCATCCATGATTACGTGAAATGTCTGGCTTTGTCACTGATGATATTGATTTTGTGCAGTTGATAGCATGGAAAGATGGAGGAAGCAAACTGTTGGTGGATAGAGATGATATAAAGAGTTTGACAACAGTGAAAGAGTTGAATGAGGAAGCAGAGTCGATATACGAGCTGTACAAGCATCCAAGCACAATGTACGAAGCTGGGTCAGTTTGGAATGATATAGTGCTGCAGCCAACTAGGTCTGCGCTTCAATTGGAGCTTAAAACTGCCATCAACACCATTGAAACTCATGTTTCTTCATGAGATTCTGACTCTGTTTTTGTTGGTTGTATTGTTTCATGATCTAATTAACTGTATGAAAATACTTCCATGCATTTTACCCTTTCTTGTATTAACTTCACAGTACAAGGAAATTTTAATCGTGAATGTCACGTGTCAATTTGGAAATTTACAATTAACTAACTATGATGTTTAAAACATATAGAGATAATTAATAAAGTTATTTGTCCAATTGTCCTTAAATACTGAAATTCCACAAGACAATCTAAATACTGCTTTCCACATTTCTTTTCATCACACCATCATAGTGCAATTTTATTGTGAAAGTCTCATCTATATTTAACACAAGTCAATTTAATAACTAAACATATTCATAAAATTAGTTCCAAGCATTTACATATTCTTTCCGCCCCATAACACCCAACACAGATGAATATTTGAATTGGGATCATCGTCAACCAATATACGATCATAGTATTATAACACACAAAAAAGTACATAGGACAATATAGAATATATGGACCACCATATTCCATAAAAGGGACCACACTCACTTTTCAAAATTGGGGAACAACTTCGAAATAGGACCACGAACACTTTCCGAAGGTAAAAGAAAATGAGAATCAAATCAAGCCAACCTTCTCTATTTTCAATCGGGGGATGACTTCTAGTGCTTTGAACTTGATCCTCCTCTCAAAGGAGGGATGGATGTCGCGTGTGCGACGACACCCAACTCATGGGGAAGAAGATTCCCGCTAACGATTGATGATTAGTTTCAACAAAAATTCAGAAAACTGAGAGAACTAGGGTGAGTTCGTTGAGTGTTCTTGGGTTGAATGAGAATGAAGAAAGAGGAATGGGACAAAATGCTTTTTTAAGATTGGAATTCAAATTTTATATTTTGGTACAAAAACATGTTGATCATTAGTTATTGACAATGCCATAACAAAATGGCAAAAAATGGACCAATCTTATAGGTTAGGGATACGGAAGCACCAATTATAAGTTATGTACTAAAATCGTGAAATAATCATATGTTTGATAAGAATATAGTATAAAAATAAAATTGCATTCCACTAATCTTTTCCCCCAATTTTCCTTTACATTTTTTATAATCCGCACAGAATCAAAGTGCGACTATGTACCATGGATGAAGGGAATATTAATTTGATCTGAATTTAAAATCATAAGACAATATGATGAATGTTTATAGGACATAAATAATATAATGAAATTATGATTTTGTGAAAATCTGATTAAAAAGTTATGAAGATAGCAGGATAAATTCGTAAAACATATGGGATTTCTAAAAAATGATTATGGGCTTTTGGACCCACTCTATGTGCCCTAACATATAAGTACTCTTGAAGCAACCATGGTAACTGCTCTATTTTTCTCACTCCGTCCAATCTGTATTTGAGACTTTTACTTATATATTTCAGGTAGGTGGTGGTCAGGTGCCGAAGAAGAGAACGTTGAAGAAGTTTAGCTTCCGCGGGGTTGATCTGGATGCTCTACTTGATATGTCCACCGATGATCTCGTCAAGCTCCTCAGTGCCCGACCCAGAAGACCCATATTCCTTTCTATTTTACGTTTGGTTTATGTTTCTTTCTCGGATTTAGAATGGAATTGTACAATCGCAAGTGGTTTCAGATACATATTGTTAATTAGAATTTGAAGCATTCCTATGTTATTGCTTGAGTTAAATAAACAAATTATAGCTCTTAAATTGTTGATTTCTTTGGATTAACTTCTGAATGTTGAACGAGCAGTTTTCAGAGAGGTTTGAAGAGGAAGCCCATGGCAAGTTGCGCAAGGCAGTAAGTGGTTGCATCTTCACTTTTTATAGGCATTCATATCCTTTGGTTTGTGATTTTCTATGTCCTAACTGGTGTGGAATATATGAACTATTCCAGAAACGTGAAACCCCAGCAGGGGAGAAGCCGGACTCACGTGAGGAACATGATCATTGTTCCTGAGATGATAGGGAGTGTACAACGGAAACACCTTTAACCCTCTTGAAATCAAGCCTGAGATGATTGGCCATTACCTCGCTGACTTCTCTATCTCCTAGACTCCTACAAACCAGTCAAGCACGGTACGCCTGGTATTGGTGCCACCCACTCCTCACCATTCATTCCTCTCAAGTAAAACTTTGCTCGTGCATTGGCTAGGCTAGCTTTTTGAGTGTTTCTCAAATTTTGTAATTCTCATACCCAATTTTGCATATTGGATAACTATTTTGTTTCACCTTGTTTTAGTGTTACTTTTCACCAACTAATCCTTGTTTTGTTCATTACAATAGCACCCAAAATCATTAGCTTACTTAGCTCTTATTCAAGAAGATTCATTTATCCCAAGCTACGCTTCTTTCTACTCACTCCTTGTTGTCGCATTTAAGTATTTTCTACACTAACATCAAACATTTTCAACAATCCTCTCCATTCATTCTACTAGAATGTTGTAATAATTGAATGAACAATTACATAAAGCTCTCTACGATGATTAACCGAGAACGATGGAGAAGGAGCATAAACTGTATAGCGGAAGCGTACCTTGATCCATAACGAATTGAACAGTGGAATTGCTTTGCAGTGGCTATGGATCTTCCAAACGATCAGAGACATTCTTCGCAATAGTCTGCCGAGAGAATACAGAGATATCGAATGTTCTTCTGACGTCTGGGGACCATAACCCTAGCTTATATTTATATTAAATATAAACCCCTTTATTTTCTATTCGGTCCCTCATCAAATAGAAAATCACTTTATGGTATCTACACTTATTTCCATAACAATTAAATACACTTTAGCCCAAACTTTAATCTTTATTGGATCACTTTAATTGGGCAACTGAAAAATAGCCATACACATTAAATTAATCATGTGGAAGCCCAAATTTCTAACAATCTCCCACTTGGGCAACACATGACACCAAATAAATATGTATAAACCGAATGAGCGCTCAAAAGTGCTATCACATAGTGTATTTCCGAACAATCTTATTATCAACCATATCGACATAGGACTAAAGGGGCAGTCACCATATTTTTTCATGATTAAACCCATCAGTAATCACATATGCAAATATAATCAACAACAGATCAATTATGGAGTGTAGCATGAAAATTTCATGCAAGGTGATCATACATGCCTATTTCCAACTGGTCCTCCCAAATTGAGATCAAACCCAAAATAATGGACAAAACATAATACTTTATTTCTGCAGAGAATAACATGAGTTTTATAACTACATGTTCAAAACACAATATAGAGCAATAACCAAAACTACTCCCACTGAACGAAGGTATCCTTAAACAACATAACACCCATTTGGGCTACTTGCCCATGAAAGACCTTAGGACCTTAGGTGATAGTCCCTTAATGATTGGATTTGTAATCATCAAATCCATTCCCTTATGCTCTATATGTATTTGTCCATTCCGAACCCTTTATTTAACAACCAGGAAATTCCTGTTGTTTTAGAATATAATACTGCAGAGTTATTGTCACAACATAACTTAAGCAGTCTTTCAATACCTTACAATATGCAGCCTAGTGACAAAATTTCACAGTCATATTCATTAACTAGATGCCCCAAAACAAGTTACGAATTCTGTTGTCATGGCAGAAGTAGCTACAAGTGTTTGCTCAACACTTCTCCACGAAATGGCTCTACAGCCAACAGACACACGTAACCTAAAATGGATCCTTTACTGTATTGGCATCTAACAAAATCAGAATCAAAATGCCTAAAGATCTCTCCAAATGATCTAATTTTCTGTATGCGAGCATGTAATGCTTAGTTCTCTATAAATATCTCGTAACCCGTTTTGCTGCTTCTTAATGATCCATATCGGGTTATTGAAATATCTTCCCAACATATAAACAATTAAAACCAAATTGGGTCTAATACACACTTGAACACACATTAGGCTCCCACTCACCGAAGCATATGGAACCTTCTGCATTTTCTAAATCTCAAGATTTATCTTAGGGCACTGAATGGGACTAGGTTTGTCTCCTTTAGTCATAGGGGTATTTCTTTACTTGCAATTATGCATCTCAAATACTTTAGGCACCTTTTCGCTATATCCCTTCTGTGACAATCGAAAATTATTTCTTTCGATTCCAAATACAAAAGAGGCTTCCCCAAGATCTTTCATCTCAAATTTCTTCGCGAGAAAATTCTTGGTGTTAGTGCAACATATTCTTATCGAAAATTATTTCTTTCGATACACAAGAAGATGCATTTTCTCCCACTGAACTTGTAATACACACAACCATCAATAGCATTCTTTCTGAATCCAAATGAAAAAACTACTTCATAAAATTTGTGGTACCATTGACGAGAGTCTTAATTGAGGTTGTTGAGATTGACTTTAAATGATATCATCCGCATGAAATTGAATGTTTACAACAATATCATCTTGAGGTTCTTAATATGCTTCTTCTTCAATGATAGTAATTGATACCTGATCATTGTCAGAAGCAGTAGTAGGTGTCTATACAGACTCCTCCTCAAAAGTAATGTTCCTTAACACATTCTTCCCCCCAAACTCAACATCCTCAAGGAATACTATATTTCTCGTCCCAAAAATTAGTTCCTTTTGTGGGATCATAAAGTTAAAAAACCCCTAAATTTTTCTAGAAGACCAAAGTGAGAATATATGCTACAGTCTTTAATGCCTTTCCCTAAAGCGAATGCGACAAGGAAGAATGATAAATCATACTCCTTCACATATCTTTAAGAGTTTTATTTCGTCTTTTAGCTACACCACTCATGCTAGGCGATCCCGACATGGTGTACAAAAGGACGATCCAACACTCTTCAAAACAGAAGGCAAAGGGTCTTTGACATTGTTCACCTGAGCAGTCATTTCTGTCGCAGTATTCGCCACCACGATCAGATTTGACTTTCTTAATGCCTTTGTTGAGTTGGAGCTCAACATAAGCCTTGAATATTTTGAACGTGTCTAAAGCCTCAGACTTTTAATAGATTAAATGTAGGTGCCCAAACAAGAATATTCGCCTATGAATGATATAAAATATTGTTGATCATTCCAAGAAACCGAAGTGAATGAACCACAAATGTCCGTATATATCAATTCTAAAATGTATAGCTCTATTGGCACCTAATTTCTTAAGTTTGGTCTGCTTTCCTTCGATACATTAAACACACAAATCAAGTTCTGTAAAGATAAATGTATTCAATACAACATATGATACAAGTCTCACAATCCTTTATTTTGAGATATAACCAAAACACTTGTGTCATAAATTAACCAAATTCTAATTCTTTAATTTTTTTTAGTCCCTTTTGATTCAACATGTAAAGCTTCTGAATATGAAGTAACATAACTGAACATACAAAGATTGTTATATGCACTTAAGGAAACAGTGCCCACAATACTAGAATTATTTGAAGGAAGAACTTTACTATTTCTGAATGAACAAGAGAAACCAAATTTGTCCAAAGCAGAAATAGAAACCAAATTTTGTCTAAAAGACAGTACAATAAAGTATCCTTCAAAGAAAGAATAATTCCAGTCTTTAATAACAATCTACAATGTCCAATAGTCTCTACTTCCACCGATTTGTCATGTCCCACATAGATGTATCTTTCACCATCAATTGACTTTCGGTAGCTCAGACAGTCTTGCATTGATAACCTTATGTGAGTAGTAGCACCAGAATCTACCCACTAAATATCATTAGGGACTAAATCCAAATTAACTTTAGAACAGACCAAAACAAGAATTGTAACTTCCTTTGCACGCCATGCGTGATATTTACAATTCTTCTTTTTATATTCATGTTTACCACAAAAGAAACAACTATCATTATCTTTATGTTGTTTCTTTTGTGATCAACCCTTATTCATAGTAGCATTCTCAATACACTCTCTTAATGCCCTTTTACTTTATTTCTTGAGATACTGACCAGACGTGCAACACCAAATGCACAAGCAAGTCTTTAAAGTTCAAGCTTTAGTGAAGCAACGTGAGACATTTGCATAATGTGCTCCCTTATGTTGCCCTTGCCCTTATACTTTATTGAGATCAAGCATGCTTGTCTCAACCTTATCGTTTTTCACAAAACGTTCCTTAATTTTGGCAAGGTATTCACTTGGCCGTAGTGATATACTTTGATGCAGTGCCTCGAAAGGCTTCTGGGATGCTACACCTAATGATCAGTAGACTTACACGATTAGAGTATTCCCACTTCTCATAGTTTCTCCTTTGATAAGAAGCACTATAGTCCGTAGGAGAAGTAGGTTGTTCAATCCTCAGCGCGTAATCTAGATCCATGCAACCCAGAGCAATCAAAATACAATCTTTGCAATCCCTAAAATTTGACCCATTCAACACTAACATATTGTTCATGTCGCAAAATTTGTTTATAATTTTCGGAATATAGTGGCCCCGAAAGAGTCAGGTTCGCGTCCTTCCGGGAAATCGGCAAAAACGCTAAATCCTGACCGGCCCTATAACTCCCGACAAAAGCAAATTCGACTCCCATGGGTTTTATATAATTTTTCCAAATCCGATTTTCATTAAAATCGACAAAATCAAAATTTTTATGTTTCCCAAAATTGCAACCAACAAACATAAAAAAATTCAAAAAAAAAAAACATCAAAACAACCAAAATTTCCCCAAAGCTCAATTCATACCATGACAATGAATTACCAATAAAAAGAATTCCTAATTTTTCAATCTTTTCATCCAAGTTCCAAACAAATACTATATCGTGCATAAAAAATCGAAAAGGGAAATTTACCAGCAGAATAAAGCCATCGTTAAACTTATATACATATATTCGTCGGCAACAAATATATATATATTTGGCAACAAATAAACCATAATCATGGAAACATGAATACAAATAAAAAAACGGAAATATGCCAAAATGGAATCGGGAAATTTTTTTAATCATAATCATCTCAATTTACATTAACATAAAATACGACAATATTCTTTAAAACACAACAAAAAAGGGAAAAAATCAAATTTTTTGTAATATTTTAATAAAGGGGGTTTTCACATAATTGAAAAAAATTCTCGGCCATAGCAATCCCCCAAACAAAACATGCTTTGAAACAAAGTGTAAAACAATAACAACAATTCCCAAATTTGTAAATTAACGATTGGGGAAAACATAACGATAAAAAAAACATTGTACCTTGATCCAAAAATTTAAATTAAAATAAAAACGAAAAAAACCCGTTGAATCCGAGACAAAGAAACAATAAAAAAGACCATGATTTTAATTTTAAAATCGAAAAACCATAATTTCCTTTTTCCCCAAATTTTCGGATAATCATCAATAAAGTGGCTCGATACCACTTTTTTGTAATAATTGAATGAACAATTACATAAAACTCTACGATGATTAGAAAACCCATGGAGAAGGGCTTGCTTTTATAGCCCAAGGGATCCGTCCCTGCCGAAAGACGGTTTGGGAATTTCTTTCCCAAACGGCTATGGATCTTCCCAAAAGATTAGAGACATTCTTGGAAAAGTTTCGGGGAAAAACGGGGAAAATTTGAATTTCTTTTAAAAGGGGGAAAAACTCAAAAAATATTTATATTAAATATAAACCCCCTTTATTTTCATTGGGACCTAATAAAAAAAGAAAATCACTTTATGGTATCTACACTTATTTCCATAACAATTAAATTTAAATTTTAAACCAAAATTTTAAAACTTTATTGGATCAAATTTAATTGGGGAAAGGGAAAAATAAAATACACTTTAAAATTTGTCATTTTGGAAGCCCAAATTTCTAACATAGAACCCCTTTTTTGTTTCGTATGAGAAGTGAAAAAGCGATATGACATTTTTATATTTATGTATAAAATGAACATGGATATATTTGGGTTAATCGTGAATGATCAAAGTAACCTTAAAAAATGAATCTAGTCTAATACATAAATTTTTTGTTTGTAAAATACTGAGATATGGGGGATGATATATCAGTATGCGTATCAAGGATAAGTGAGCAGCGTTTAATTTGTAGTGTTTGATTCACAAGAAAAATTACCAATCATTGTGCTAAAAATCAAAATACATGTAAATGAAATGATCATTCATTATGCTAAACATTAAAATACAAGTGATTGAAATGACTATTCATTGTGCTAAAAGTCGAATACAAAATATTGGTAAGTACATTTTACAAAATAAAATAATTAATATAATTAAAATATGTGTAATATTCTAATGCTTATAGCACCCTAATCCAAAATCAAGATCAAATCTCCACTCTTAGATTTTAAAATGAGTGGATGAGATTAAATCTTCAATCTCAATAAATAGTAGACAAAATATCAATAAAAGGGTAATATCGTCATATGTTATCATATGATAATTTTAGTGAATGTTTTTTATATCAACATAGTGTATTACAAATATCAACAATATGACGTAAGAATATCAAACTAAATCGAAAAATATCAACACTATTTATTGAGATTTTACTGGTTTTATTGAGATTTTTATGTATTTGTTGATAAAATTCAGTTATTAATATTTACAAAACTAAAATAAAAATAATCAAATTTAATCATCCGAACGTCATCTAACGTATCGATTGAGATCGTAAATGAAAATACAAAGACACGTGTCAAAGTTTTGTATTGTTTCACAGAAGTGGACCTAGTTCGGTAAATGACCAGCTCACTCCAATTTCCAACCTTTTAATTATTTTAATATTTAATCAATTTTATCTTTATATGTTAATCAATTTAAGTACTATAGAGTAAGAAATTCACATTTTTTCTTGACTAACCATATTAGCTAAAACTCAAGAAATTAAGATTAAGATTGAGAATTTTTGACAAATACTGCGACAAATCAGTACAGATGGTCGAAACAAATTAAAATCATGTAAACTAAGAATTCGGAAAAATCAAATGACACAAATTATGCACAGAATTGCAACACGCAATGCTTCTTTCAAAATTCCCCCTTTCAAATTTTATCATTTAATGACATCTCAGATCCGTTTCTTTTTGACAGACAAATTATGTACAAGCAAGGATCTCTCTCACTCTCTCAAACCTGGGCTGAAATTTTCTCCGTAGCAGAGTATCAGCTTTGCTTTTAATCAAGCTGCCTGTTTTCGATTTTCATCCAAGTAAGAATTTTCCACCGATGTATCAAATGCACCGTTTCAATATCTAGTTTTCTATAGTTTTATTTTGGATTTCAGTTTATTTGACGCTTATAAATTCATGAATATTGTTAAATTCCTGCTTCCCCTCCTCCAAAAAGGTGTATCTTGTAGACTCATCGGATTAGGATTGCGATTATGTGCAGTTAAAACTGTTTTTTAACAAAAAAATCTATTTAAAATTGTTAATGTTGGCATTAGATTTGGTGTCACAAATTGATCTGTGTTGTCCATGGCGATCTGCATACACACCACATTTATTTGTGGGTGTTTTGGCCCTTTGGAATTGTGAGTTCAACTATAATAAAAATCGTGTCTTTTATTTGTATACATAGAGATTATTGTGCCTCTATGAGTTTTCAAGCAACAAATGATGGGCCATTTTATCGTTTTGGGGAACTGAAATGTTATGTTTTTTAATATGTCTGCAATCGAATTATCCCTTTCTTGTTGTATGTAGGTCACTGATATGCTGCGAGAAGTAGTATTAACCCATCAAGTGTGGGTTTCTGTTAAGAGTGTGGACATAAACAAAGAGATCCTAGCAAGCTATGTAGTTGGACGCTCTCTAAAGCAATTGTCCAAAGACAAGGCCTGCAAACATGGCTACATGCTTGCGGTAACCAAATTGATCCGTATAGGGCGCGGAGAGAACAAGCTCTGTCCAGAACACATTCTTTTTCCAGTAGTCTTTCGCTGCCGAGTCTTTATACCTGTGGCTGGGGAGGTCTTGACCGGGGTAGTGCAACACGTGGTTATGGGTGGTGTCTTTCTCAAATCTGGACCCATGCACATGGTTTACTTATCAACCCGACTTATGCCAAATTACTTATTTGTTCCGGGGAGAGAACCTATGTTCGGGACGACTCATCCAAGATTGGGATTGGTGTGGTGGTGCGATACTCCGTCTATGCTGTTAGGTGGATTGAGGACAAGTATGGGAATTTAGATTTCCCAAGCAATTTTCCCCGATGCGGAGGGCCCTTTGGGGCCCGGTTGTTTTGAACGGCTTAGATGGCATAGTTTACAAAAGTACTATTGAGAATGAAAATTATGCTTACAAGTTGTTTGAAAACGTGTCCAAGACTTTAACTTATAGTGTAGAAAAAAATGGAGCTACATCTTTAGAGAAGCTCTGTAATTCTTATTTTTTTAATTATCATGAGAGTATCTCTGTGGATATGTATGATTTCCTCGTTTTTTTAAAGTTCATTAGTTCTTATGTGTTCTCATTTGAAAATTCTCTACTAGTTTTGGATTGATCAACCCCAAATTCTAGTTTTGCATACGAATTGAAAAATTTTTTCATCAGATTTTCCGTATCAAAATGTGCTCAATTTTTTCAAACCTTGAAACCCCAAAAAAAAGTACTAAACTAACCCAAAAATTTCCCAAGAAGTACAAATGTGCTATACAATCCCGGAAACCTAAAATCAACATCACAGAGCATATAGAAATGAAAAAAAAAAAGAAAAAATAAAACTAAAAAAATGGCTAGTGAAAGCAAAGGCTTCTTGAACTCTGGGTTCAGGTTTAAACTGCTTCTCCATGATTATCTCCCCGATTTTTGTGTATGGTGCTCTCTGTTCCCCCAAACCCCAGGTTCTTTTAGAATCTCCCAAAAAGCACAATTTTCAGTTATAAGGAGCAAACAATTGTATTCCTGTGTAGACGATCAGGCACATACCTGGTCCATGATCATCTCGATTGACAAAGGCTCTGGGGTTACAATAAACGATTGGTGATATATGTATGAAAGGACCCCATCACCATCTGAAATTTTGTCAGTGTTAAAAACCAGAACAGGGGGAAGTCCCTTAAGAGGACATAATTGTTACAAAAATCAGTTCAAGAATTTAAGTTGGAGAAATGTCAGCAACTGTTCAGACCAACCCCAAACATCATTAAGACATTTATCAACTTCCAACTTAATTAAAAAACTACCTACTGCTTCTCGAACTATTTTTCCCCCCATCTTTCCATGTGCAGTGGAGCATTGCCTTTAATATCAGGGGAGGGAAAAAAGAAAATAAATCCCATAACAACTTTTTCTATCCCAAATATACCTAATCAAAAAATGAGGACATGGTTGCATCTAGAATATTCAACAACAAAGTAAAAGATTAACCACCAAGAGATAGCCATTGATGCGATGTACTGTAAAAAGGGGGGGCAGTCATAAGGTGCAACTTTGAATTGTTAACTTGCAGTTCATAAATCAAAATTTTTTTTTGAAACCGACCTGGCAATCCATTCTATCTGTGATACCACCATGTCCGGGAATGCTATCCCCAAAATCCGGGAAACAAAACCAGAAAATTATCGAGGGAAAGAGTATGTACAGAATTCCAACAAAAAATTTAACTTTGACAGATGGTTTCCAAACCTTGATTTTAAAACCCCCGTTTAAAGCCACTGGCGAAAAAGCCTCAAAGGTGCTATAATTGATGAAAAAAGACCAAGACATAATGCATGCCACTGGACAGGTAAAATAGATATCCCCCAAGGAAACTGAAAAGAAGTTTATTGTAGCCCCATAATTACCCCAACTTTAAACTGGGGTTCACCAGGTGGGAAACAATGATGAATAAAATTAGCATTAAAATCAATTATCTTGATAAAAGTAAAGATCTTAGGTTAAAGAGCTTTCAAGGCTCAAACAATAAAATTAAGCAATTACCCATTCAGGAAACCACTGTGGGACAGAAAAATCTCGGGCTTAAACAGTGGCCAGGATCACATTAAAACCCAAACCAGTCGACAAATCCTAAAAATACATAGAAAGTTTCAAGTGCTCCACCAACAAATAAAATAACAATAATCTCCAACTAAGAAATTGCCACAATTACCTTTCTTGGACATGTTAACCACTGGAACTGACCCAATACATTTGCCAGCTGGGGGAAAAAAATAGAAATTTGTTTTACTGCCAAAATCTTAGAACCAGCTCACCTATAACTTTTAAAAGGTGGATTAGCCATAAATATACTTTCAAGTAGTTTAAAGATGAACTTTTTAAGATACAAAAAGAGGCCTTGAGTAAACGGGTTAATCACTATTCATGATAACTTTTAAATCTAAAACGATATACTATACGGTTTAAAAGAACAAAAATAGACCTTGGAAAGCGAAAAAAAAATTTTTTACTGAAGATGATGTATCCTTTTTTTCCGGTTTTTATTGATAAAAATGGATCCCAACTAACCACAAAGGCCGAGATCATAGATAAAAAAAGAGCGGCTCCAATAAAGCCTTCCCATGTTTTCTTTGGTGGGGTTTGATTGGAGTTCTCCCGAAGAAGAACCCAAAAATGTAACAGCAATGTCATTGATGACAATAAGTGATGCTGGAAAAAGGGAAACCCCCTGCAATTGTCGTTATCTTGTGTTTGGGGGTTTTGTAACATAATAGTTAAAAAACTTATATAATACAATCAGAAAAGCACCATTTCATTTTCAAGTAAATGGTCTATGATAGGTTTTGATTTAGGCCCTACTTTCAGGGAAAGCTAAGTTAAAGTCATCAAGATACACAAACAAAACAGTAAAAAGGGAAACACAGTAGTACAATTATCAGTAGTTAATTCATCCTCAAATTTTTGAAAACAATTCTCCTACAATATTCAAGCTTTAATCTATGTAAAAATCTCTTTGTTGAATCAACCAGAAAGTTATAATCTTATTAGAGTAATATCACAATATTGGCACAAATATTTTGGGGGGAGAATTTAAGCAAATAAGCAAATTATTTAAAAAAAGAATGGGGGGGTTATAAAAAAAACCCTTTTTTGTTATCATCATCAGCCCATTCCCGTAACACTAGTACTACTTTTGGGGGTAGAAATCAAAAACAATTATTTACATTTTTCAGTAAACAGGGAAACCAAAATTGTCTTACCAAAAATATTCCTTCAAAAATATTAGCCACTGTAAAAGGGTGATTGGGTAAACACCACAATCCTCATATGCGTCCCAAACGTATTGGCTAAACTGATATTTGTACATCTTCTTCTTTAATGTTTAAAGGGTGAACCACATAAAACCTGAACCAACCAAAAAGGGTAATACTCAGTTTTGTTATCCAAATATGTACATGACATCTTACATTCTAGTACACAGACATTTAACAAACGGAAAAAGGAAATTCACTAGTTTAAAAAACAGCCTAATGATGCATACAAAAATCTACAAAAAGAAAAATGAGTAACAACAACCATTTACCAACCTGCGATATTTCAAGAAATAACAGGTAACCATATGATACTTTATAAGCTTTCCCCCAAAACTTATACAAAAATTTGTCCATAGTCACAGTATTCACAAGCCTTTGACTGAGAATTGACCCTAAAAAAACATGACTGTGAAAAGAAGTGCCTGAAGAGTATGAAGTGATCTCACGTAAGGAATGTTTGACTAATAGACACGGCAAAAAAACAAAGAGAGAGGAGGTGGGATTTAAAGAGATAAAAGGCTTAGCAAGTCCAAATTTATTAATTGATGCCACCCTGTAATAACTATGCAGGGGGTCAAAAAAAAGAAAATTTCCAAATCATACAGAACAAGCTCAGGATTAAAAGGGTTATTAAAAAACTGAAGTCCGTAAAAGAGAATAACCACAAAAATATGTGAGTTGGCAAAAAGCTAAGCTACTCACCAATTCAAAAAACCTAAAACCAGGGAGTTGCCGGTCTTCATGTGCCTTCCCAAGCAAATTGAACAGCTCCTTAGCCATAAATATTTGAAATAACCACTACCATAATATATAAAGGGGACCCAAATATATTATCGAGACAAAGCCTCCAATCATCCAAACAGTGGAATATGTGCGGATCAACATTGACTTGTACTTTTACGGTCATTGAAAAATGCTTTTTCCCCTTTGTTTCAACTTCTGGAGGGAAACCCGACAAAAAAAGGGAAATAAATGAAATCTTTGAAAGCAGTTCCAAATAAACTAGTAGAAGTCAAAAACTAAAATAGCTTAAGGATATCTATAGATTGCCTAAGCAAAAAAAAAAACAAATCAATATCAATGTACAGGGTTACTTAGGTTATTTTAGTTACTTATATATGCAGCTGTAAATACTAATTACCAAATTTAAATTAAAAAAAAAACCAAACAAGTCCTGACAAACCTCATTTGGGGCCTTTCCCCCCGCGTAACCGTGCATTTGGCCCACTAGGTGTTGATGGACCAAGAACCAGTATCCCTGTCCATGGTTTCTCTATGTATACCCCTCGAAATATGTTCACTTTAGAATATCAAATTTTAAAAACCGAGAGCTAGCATTGGGGGTTTGGAATGTTAAACCCCCGTTGAATTCCCAAGTAGCTGGAATAACCCAAAAAAAAAGTCCTTATTAGTGCACAGTCAACCCCTAAATCCAAAATTTTTTAACAGATTAAGGAAAATTAAACATTATTAGAATCTACAATTCCATAAATTCAGCCACTCCCCTTAAAAATTTAAACAATTCTAAAGCCAAAATAAAACAAAAATTTTGGAGAGTTTTCAAAGGCATCTATCAAAATATATGCTTGCAACACATCTTCTATCTACAATTCTCCCCAAACTTACAGTCATGAGATATTCTCCCAAAACAATCTCTCCCGAATGATCCCGAGTAAACGGAACATAGCACACAAACTTCTCTCAATCGCTCATCCTAATTCTAAAAAACAACCAAAATCGGAAAAGCACACTATTACAACAAAATAGAAAAATAAGCTGTTTACCAATAACAATCATTCTCCCAAAAAAAACACACTTGAACAGCCCCAAAAAAGAATCCGCCCAAAATTTATAATAAAACCAAAAGCAGAAGATCCAGCAATAAATACAGTGCCAAAAAGGGTTTTTTCCATCTCTTCTACTACAATCGAAGGATTCCTATGGGCCAAAAAACACTGGAGCCACTTCACGCAGATATTAAATTGAAACTGCGGAAAACAAATCTTCACCACTTAAACCCAAATTCAATTAAGAAATTACAATTGAAAAAAAATGAGGAGGAACATGTCATAATAACTTCACAACCCGGAGCTAAACAATTCAGCCGTCATTAAACAGCAACTCTAAACAACACGGATATTAATTCATACGAAAAACTAGCAGCAGAGAGCTGTGAAGAAAAGCGAAACCTGAGCAATAACAAAGTGACGCGTTAACTGAGCAGAAGCGAAGAGATTCAAGAGCGAGGAGATCTGACCTTTGCCTCTCTCTTCTCTCTTCTGTAGAGGAAATGGAGAGTGGAATGGAGAGTTGAGATTGGTGGGCTAACTTCTTCACTAAACAGATTTGGGGTTGGAAAATATATTAACTCAAATTAAGAGGGTTTCAATAAAGTTTGTCGTAAGTGTTGTTTTTATCACTTATTATACTAATCATATTTGTTTAATACAATTTTCTTTAATTAATCGGTCAAAACATTCGAAACCATCGTCGATCTAATTCTATTATTTAAATTATTGTAAAAACATTAAATTCGAAGTTAGTAGCTCACTTTGTACTGGCCATTTATATTCAAGTTTTAACTTTATAGACGATTGATTAGACCATGAGGATATTTTGGCTGTTTACTAAGTCAATAAGCTATTATACTCCTATAACCCCATTACAAAATTCTAAAATTGCATAAAAATATAACAATCCAAAAATCTAATTCAAAAAATAAATAATTTAAAATCTAATACTCCTATATAATTAGAATTGTTCATCACAAAGATCTTATATTTGTTATGTTTTATAATTACAACTAGGGGTGGGAATACGGATATCGGGTATTGGATTTACCCTACCCGACCCGATATTCCGGATTTTGGATACCCAATATCAATTTTATGATATGGGTTTGGAATGGTATTGAAATATAAGATAAATCGGGTATTGGATAACCCGAATGGATATGGTATTACCAAATGCGAATATCCAATTTATTATTTTAAGCATATTTTAAATTAGGTTTAGTCATTTTGCATTAAATAATCTTATACTTTAAAATAAAAGTGATCCATTTTTTTTTGTTTTATACTACAAAATAAATAAAAAAAACATTAGTCAATTTAGATATTTCTATATTTTCATTAATATATAATATTCAATTTTATTAGAGTATTAGTTATTAACATATGTAAAGAGTCAGGTATTTGGGTACCCGATACGGATATTGGAGTACCCAAAAATATATCGGGGCGGGTTTTGGATAAACATTTTAGTGATTTTCAGGTTTGGATACCCGGTTTTTTCGGGTCGGGTATCCATGGATACCCGTATTCCCACCCCTAATTACAACACTATAGATTTTAGATTTTAGATTACTTAGGATTTGAAAATAAATTGTGCAAATATCTAAAATTGTTAAAAAATCTGATCCGATTTGAAATGAAAATTCAAAACATCCGAACCAAAATTTTAATATCAATTTGATTTGAATCGAATTTTTTAATTTCAGGTATTTTATTCACCCCTAAATCGAAGTTCTAAATTATGGTGCAATGCAACATGATGAATATGTATATCATAAAGTTTTAACCCCCACAATTGTTCACCACTAAATCAAAGTACTAAATTACTATGATGCAACATGATGAATATGTATAAATTAAAGTTTTAACCCCCACAATCTAATATTCCTATCTAAAATATACGTTGCCACAATTATGCTTTAGGAATCTTTGAAAGTTGGTCAAAGTTAAAGAGGAGATTATGCGGATTTGAGCATCACTTCAGATAAAAGTATCTACGCAACATGCAACCCTCAATTGATTTGATGCCCCTTATAGAAATTACATTTTTTTTCCTGATATAAAATATAGCAATAAAGACTTGGGGCCGAACATTTAACCTTGAACAATTCTTTTTCCAATGACTAATTGTGATCAGAGGTAGAATAGGAATAATGTAAGTTGGATCCCAATTCTTTGCTCAGAGGTGTATACGTTTTTTCCAAAGGATGGTTTATCTGTGCACCAACCGTCGCCACTTATACATCAGACCATAACTTCAATGGCGACATCTATCTAACTCATTCAATTTGCCAACAAACTAGGTTTGTTGGCAAATTGAATGAGTTAGATAGATGTCATCATTGAAGTAATATTATGAAGGGTTTGTTAGCAAATTGAATGAGTTAAATAGATGTTACCATTGAAATAATGGTGTGATGTAGGGATTGTTTAGGACATTGTATCTTCTTGC
>NC_062970.1:38763441-38934468 GCF_023119035.1 Salvia hispanica
GTTTGTCTCCTTTAGTCATAGGGGTATTTCTTTACTTGCAATTATGCATCTCAAATACTTTAGGCACCTTTTCGCTATATCCCTTCTGTGACAATCGAAAATTATTTCTTTCGATTCCAAATACAAAAGAGGCTTTCCCAAGATCTTTCATCTCAAATTTCTTCGCGAGAAAATTCTTGGTGTTAGTGCAACATATTCTTATCGAAAATTATTTCTTTCGATACACAAGAAGATGCATTTTCTCCCACTGAACTTGTGATACACACAACCATCAATAGCATTCTTTCTGAATCCAAATGAAAAAACTACTTCATAAAATTTGTGGTACCATTGACGAGAGTCTTAATTGAGGTTGTTGAGATTGACTTTAAATGATATCATCCGCATGAAATTGAATGTTTACAACAATATCATCTTGAGGTTCTTAATATGCTTCTTCTTCAATGATAGTAATTGATACCTGATCATTGTCAGAAGCAGTAGTAGGTGTCTATACAGACTCCTCCTCAAAAGTAATGTTCCTTAACACATTCTTCCCCCCAAACTCAACATCCTCAAGGAATACTATATTTCTCGTCCCAAAAATTAGTTCCTTTTGTGGGATCATAAAGTTAAAAAACCCCTAAATTTTTCTGGAAGACCAAAGTGAGAATATATGCTACAGTCTTTAATGCCTCTCCCTAAAGCGAATGCGACAAGGAAGAATGATAAATCATACTCCTTCGCATATCTTTAAGAGTTTTATTTCGTCTTTTAGCTACACCACTCATGCTAGGCGATCCCGACATGGTGTACAAAAGGACGATCCAACACTCTTCAAAACAGAAGGCAAAGGGTCTTTGACATTGTTCACCTGAGCAGTCATTTCTGTCGCAGTATTCGCCACCACGATCAGATTTGACTTTCTTAATGCCTTTGTTGAGTTGGAGCTCAACATAAGCCCTGAATATTTTGAACGTGTCTAAAGCCTCAGACTTTTAATAGATTAAATGTAGGTGCCCAAACAAGAATATTCGCCTATGAATGATATAAAATATTGTTGATCATTCCAAGAAACCGAAGTGAATGAACCACAAATGTCCGTATATATCAATTCTAAAATGTATAGCTCTATTGGCACCTAATTTCTTAAGTTTGGTCTGCTTTCCTTCGATACATTAAACACACAAATCAAGTTCTGTAAAGATAAGTGTATTCAATACAACATATGATACAAGTCTCACAATCCTTTAGTACTGGAATTATTCTTTCTTTGAAGGATACCTTATTGTACTGTCTTTTAGACAAAATTTGGTTTCTATTTCTGCTTTGGACAAATTTGGTTTCTCTTGTTCATTCAGAAATAGTAAAGTTCTTCCTTCAAATAATTCTAGTATTGTGGGCACTGTTTCCTTAAGTGCATATAACAATCTTTGTATGTTCAGTTATGTTACTTCATATTCAGAAGCTTTACATGTTGAATCAAAAGGGACTAAGAAAATTAAAGAATTAGAATTTGGTTAATTTATGACACAAGTGTTTTGGTTATATCTCAAAATTTCCAAACAAATTGAGCGGTAAGTATGTGTGTATTTTAATGCGGATATTAGTCGGCCCACAGGAAGATTGATATTTGGCACGAGATACACACATACCTGTGGTGATAAATATGTGATGATTATCCATTAAGGAACGTTTTGTGAAAAACGATAAGGTTGAGACAAGCATGCTTGATCTCAATAAAGTATAAGGGCAAGGGCAACATTAGGGAGCACATTATGCAAATGTCTCACGTTGCTTCACTAAAGCTTGAACTTTAAAGACTTGCTTGTGCATTTGGTGTTGCACATCTGGTCAGTATCTCAAGAAATAAAGTAAAAGGGCATTAAGAGAGTGTATTGAGAATGCTACTATGGATAAGGGTTCATCACAAAGGTAACAACATAAGGACAATGATAGTTGTTTCTTTTGTGGTAGACATGAATATAAAAAGAAAGAATAATTCCAGTCTTTAATAACAATCTACAATGTCCAATAGTCTCTACTTCCACCGATTTGTCATGTCCCACATAGATGTATCTTTCACCATCAATTGACTTTCGGTAGCTCAGACAGCCTTGCACTGATAACCTTATGTGAGTAGTAGCACCAGAATCTACCCACTAAATATCATTAGGGACTAAATCCAAATTAACTTTAGAACAGACCAAACACAAGAATTGTAACTTCCTTTGCACGCCAAGCGTGATATTTACAATTCTTCTTTTTATATTCATGTTTACCACAAAAGAAACAACTATCATTATCTTTATGTTGTTTCTTTTGTGATCAACCCTTATCCATAGTAGCATTCTCAATACACTCTCTTAATGCCCTTTTACTTTATTTCTTGAGATACTGACCAGATGTGCAACACCAAATGCACAAGCAAGTCTTTAAAGTTCAAGCTTTAGTGAAGCAACGTGAGACATTTGCATAATGTGCTCCCTAATGTTGCCCTTGCCCTTATACTTTATTGAGATCAAGCATGCTTGTCTCAACCTTATCGTTTTTCACAAAACGTTCCTTAATTTTGGCAAGGTATTCACTTGGCCGTAGTGATATACTTTGATGCAGTGCCTCGAAAGGCTTCTGGGATGCTACACCTAATGATCAGTAGACTTACACGATTAGAGTATTCCCACTTCTCATAGTTTCTCCTTTGATAAGAAGCACTATAGTCCGTAGGAGAAGTAGGTTGCTCAATCCTCAGCGCGTAATCTAGATCCATGCAACCCAGAGCAATCAAAATACAATCTTTGCAATCCCTAAAATTTGACCCATTCAACACTAACATATTGTTCATGTTGGAAGAAACTGCAAAAGCAGACATCATAATTGAACAGAGAACAAAACCAAATAAATTGTCATGCTCACATCATAAAATTCAAATAAAATGGTAACATCTCGAGGTACCGACACAACATTCATACCAAGTCTTTGGACAGTAATATGAACTTGTAAGTGGTAACCTCTATGTAGTGATCAAACACTGACAATAAAATCATGTCAAGTAATGTCCACCTTTGGGCATCACAATTACTTACACAAAAACTGGATAATTGTCACCCATTTATCACCACAGATATGTATGTATCTCGTGCCAAATAATAATCTTCCTTTGGGCCGACTAATATCCGCATTAAAAATACACACACATCACCGTCCTAATATTCGCAATAAAGAAGTCTAGACAAGAGAGGTTACTTTTGCAACGTCTTGCTTCGACTAATCTACTTTGAACATTAGTAAAACATTACGAGGTTTCGAGCACAACATCCACATCAAGTCTTTTGACAGTAATGTGAACTTGCAAGTGGCAACCTTAGTGATCAAACACTGACAATAAAATCATGTCAAATAGTGTCCACCTTTGGGCATCACACTACTTACACGAAAACTGAATAATTGTCACGTATTCATCACCAAAGATATGTGTGTATTTCGTGCCAAATATTAATCTTCCTTTGGGCCGACTAATATCCGCATTAAAATACACACATCAATAAAAGGAACATGAGATGCACCAAAATTATTGAATTTAAAATTTTAAAACTGAATACAAACACTCGCAAGGGAGTCGTTTATAATTTTCTGGAATATAGTGGCCAGCCAACGAGTCACTGGGTTCGCGTACCTTGCGAACTCAGCAAGTCGCTAAATCCTGACGGCCAGCCCTATAACTCCCCAGCAAATCGCAAATTGCTGACTCCTTATGGGATTTCATATAATTTTTCCAAATCCGATTTTCATTAAAATCGACAAAATCCAAATTTTGATGTTTCCCAAAATTGCAACCAACAAACATAAAAATATTCAAAAACAACATCAAAACAGCCGAACAATACCATATAGCTCAATTCATACCATGACAATGAATTACCAATAAAAAGAATTCCTAATTTTTCAATCTATCATCCGAAGTTCCAAACAAATACTGTATACGTGCATAAAAAATGCCGAAAAGGAATTCACGCAGCACGAATACATCGCCATACGTTAAACTTATATACATATATTACGTACGGCAACAAATATATATATATTTGGCAACAAATAAACCATAATCATGGAAACATGAATACACCGCAATAAAAAAAAAACGGAAATATGCCAATATGGAATCAGAATTATTTTAATCATGGCAATCATCTCAATTTACATTAACATAAGATACGACAATATTCTTAATACACAACAAAAGGAAAGAATCAATTTGTTGTAATATTTTAATAAGGCAGATTTGCACATAATTGAAAAAGATTCTCGGCCATAGCAATCCACAATCAAAACATGCTTTGAAACACGTGTAAAACAATAACAACAATTCAATTCCGTAAATTAACGATTCAGAATGCGCAACGATAACAGAAACATTGTACCTTGATCCAAAATTAATTCGACTCATACGAAAAAACAGATTGAATCACAGACAATGAAACAATAAAAACAGCCGCATGATTTTAATTTTAAAATCGAAAAACCATAATTCCCTTTTCCCAATTCTCAGATAATCATCAATAAAGTGGCTCTGATACCACTTGTTGTAATAATTGAATGAACAATTACATAAAGCTCTCTACGATGATTAACCGAGAACGATGGAGAAGGAGCATAAACTGTATAGCGGAAGCGTACCTTGATCCATAACGAATTGAACGGTGGAATTGCTTTGCAGCGGCTATGGATCTTCCAAACGATTAGAGACATTCTTCGCAATAGTCTGCCGAGAGAATACAGAGATATCGAATGTTCTTCTGACGTATGGGGACCATAACCCTAGCTTATATTTATATTAAATATAAACCCCTTTATTTTCTATTCGGTCCCTCATCAAATAGAAAATCACTTTATGGTATCTACACTTATTTCCATAACAATTAAATACACTTTAGCCCAAACTTTAATCTTTATTGGATCACTTTAATTGGGCAACTGAAAAATAGCCATACACATTAAATTAGTCATGTGGAAGCCCAAATTTCTAACATAGAACCCTTTTATGTTTCGTATGAGAAGTGATAATAGCGATATGACATTTTGATATTTATGTATAAAATGACATGGATATATTTGGCTTAATCGTGAATGATCAAAGTAACCTTAAGAATGAATCTAGTCTAATACATAAATTTTAGTTTGTAAAATACTGAGATATAGGAGATGATATATCAGTATGCGTATCACAGGATAAGTGAGCAGCGTTTAATTTGTAGTGTTTGATTCACAAGAAAAATTACCAATCATTGTGCTAAAAATCAAAATACATGTAAATGAAATGATCATTCATTATGCTAAACATTAAAATACAAGTGATTGAAATGACTATTCATTGTGCTAAAAGTCGAATACAAAATATTGGTAAGTACATTTTACAAAATAAAATAATTAATATAATTAAAATATGTGTAATATTCTAATGCTTATAGCACCCTAATCCAAAATCAAGATCAAATCTCCACTCTTAGATTTTAAAATGAGTGGATGAGATTAAATCTTACGAATCTCAATAAATAGTAGACAAAATATCAATAAAAGGGTAATATCGTCATTATGTTATCATATGATAATTTTCGTGAATGTTTTTTTATATCAACATAGTGTATTACAAATATCAACAATATGACATAAGAATATCAACACTAGTACAAGAAAATATCAACACATATTTATTGAGATTTTTACATGGTTTTATTGAGATTTTTTATGTATTTGTTGATAAAATTCTGGTTATTAATATTTACGAAAACTAAAATAAAAATAATCAAATTTCATCATCCGAACGTCATCGGAACATATGCAATTGAGATCTCGTAAATGAAAATACAAAGACACGTGTCAAAGTTTTGTATTGTTTCACAGAAGTGGACCTAGTTCGGTAAATGACCAGCTCACTCCAATTTCCAACCTTTTAATTATTTTAATATTTAATCAATTTTATCTTTATATGTTAATCAATTTAAGTACTATAGAGTAAGAAATTCACATTTTTTTCTTGACTAACCATATTAGCTAAAACTCAAGAAATTAAGATTAAGATTGAGAATTTTTGACAAATACTGCGACAAATCAGTACAGATGGTCGAAACAAATTAAAATCATGTAAACTAAGAATTCGGAAAAATCAAATGACACAAATTATGCACAGAATTGCAACACGCAATGCTTCTTTCAAAATTCCCCCTTTCAAATTTTATCATTTAATGACATCTCAGATCCGTTTCTTTTTGACAGACAAATTATGTACAAGCAAGGATCTCTCTCACTCTCTCAAACCTGGGCTGAAATTTTCTCCGTAGCAGAGTATCAGCTTTGCTTTTAATCAAGCTGCCTGTTTTCGATTTTCATCCAAGTAAGAATTTTCCACCGATGTATCAAATGCACCGTTTCAATATCTAGTTTTCTATAGTTTTATTTTGGATTTCAGTTTATTTGACGCTTATAAATTCATGAATATTGTTAAATTCCTGCTTCCCCCTCCTCCAAAAAGGTGTATCTTGTAGACTCATCGGATTAGGATTGCGATTATGTGCAGTTAAAACTGTTTTTTTAACAAAAAAATCTATTTAAAATTGTTAATGTTGGCATTAGATTTGGTGTCACAAATTGATCTGTGTTGTCCATGGCGATCTGCATACACACCACATTTATTTGTGGGTGTTTTGGCCCTTTGGAATTGTGAGTTCAACTATAATAAAAATCGTGTCTTTTATTTGTATACATAGAGATTATTGTGCCTCTATGAGTTTTCAAGCAACAAATGATGGGCCATTTTATCGTTTTGGTGAACTGAAATGTTATGTTTTTTTAATATGTCTGCAATCGAATTATCCCTTTCTTGTTGTATGTAGGTCACTGATATGCTGCGAGAAGTAGTATTAACCCATCAAGTGTGGGTTTCTGTTAAGAGTGTGGACATAAACAAAGAGATCCTAGCAAGCTATGTAGTTGGACGCTCTCTAAAGCAATTGTCCAAAGACAAGGCCTGCAAACATGGCTACATGCTTGCGGTAACCAAATTGATCCGTATAGGGCGCGGAGAGAACAAGCTCTGTCCAGAACACATTCTTTTTCCAGTAGTCTTTCGCTGCCGAGTCTTTATACCTGTGGCTGGGGAGGTCTTGACCGGGGTAGTGCAACACGTGGTTATGGGTGGTGTCTTTCTCAAATCTGGACCCATGCACATGGTTTACTTATCAACCCGACTTATGCCAAATTACTTATTTGTTCCGGGGGAGAGAACCTATGTTCGGGACGACTCATCCAAGATTGGGATTGGTGTGGTGGTGCGATACTCCGTCTATGCTGTTAGGTGGATTGAGGACAAGTATAGGGAATTTAGAGTTCTGGCAACTATCGATGCGGATGGCCTTGGGCCGGTTGCTTTGAACGGCTTAGATGGCATAGCTTCCTGAAGTACTATTGAGAATGAGAGGTATATGCTTACAAGTTGTTTGTAAACGTGTCCAAGACTTTAACTTATAGTGTAGAAGAAAAATGGGAGCTACATCTTTAGAGAAGCTCTGTAATTCTTATCTTTTTAATTATCATGAGAGTATCTCTGTGGATATGTATGATTTCCTCGTTGTTTTAGTTCATTAGTTCTTATGTGTTCTCATTTGAAAATTCTCTACTAGCTTGTGATTGATCAACTTTGACCAAATTCTAGTTTTGCATACGAATTAGAACATGTTTATTTCATCAGATTTTGCAACGTATCAAAATGTGCTCAAGTTTTTGCTACACATTGAAACTCCAAAAAAAAGTACTAGCAACTAACCCACAAATTCAGAAGCTACACAAATGTGCTATACAATACCGGCAACCTAAAATCAACATCACAGAGCATATAGAAATGAAGAAAAAAAAGCAAAAATAAAACTAAAACACATGGCTAGTGAAAGCAAAGGCTTCTTGAACTCTGAGATTCAGGATTCTCCAAACTGCTTCTCCATGATTATCTGCCCGAGTTTTGTGTATAGTGCTCTCTGTTCCTCAAACGTCAGGTTCATTAGAATCTACAAAACCGACACAATTTTCAGTTATAAGGAGCAAACAATTGTATTCCTGTGTAGACGATCACAGGCACATACCTGGTCCATGATCATCTCGATTGACAGGCTCTGCGGTACAATGAACGATTGGTGATATATGTATGCAAAGACAGCCATCACCATCTGCATATTTGTCAGTGTTAATAACCAGAACATGGGAAGTACCTTAAGAGGACATAATTGTTACGAAATCAGTTCAAGAATTTAAGTTGGACGCAAATGTCAGCAACTGTTCAGACCAACTCAAACATCATTAAGACATTTATCAACTTCCAACTCAATTAAAAAACTACCTACTGCTTCTCGAACTACTTTTCCTCCCATCTTTCCATGTGCAGTGGAGCATTGCCATAATATCAGGGGATGGAAAAGAAAAATCAATACCCTATAACAACTATTCTATTCCAAATATACCTAATCAAAAAATGAGGACATGGTTGCATCTAGAATATTCAACAACAAAGTAAGAAGATTAACCACCAAGAGATAGCCATTGATGCGATGTACTGTAAAAATGGGGGGCAGTCATAAGGTGCAACTTTGAATTGTTAACTTGCAGTTCATAAATCACAATTTTTTTTGAAACCGACCTGGCAATCCATTCTATCTGTGATACCACCATGTCCAGGAATGCTATCTCCAAAATCCTGGAACAAACCAGAAAATTATCGAGAGGCAAGAGTATGTACAGAATTCCAACAAAAGAAATTTAACTTTGACAGATGGTTTCCAAACCTTGATTTTGAAAGCCCGTTTAAAGCCACTGGCGAAAAAGCCTCCAAAAGGTGCTATAATTGATGCAAAAAGACCAAGACATAATGCATGCCACTGGACAGGTAAAATAGATATCTCTCTCCAAGGAAACTGCAAGAAGTTTATTGTAGCTCATAATTAGCCAACTTTAAACTGGAGTTCACCAGGTAGAGTACAATGATGAATAAAATTAGCATTAAAATCAATTATCTTGATAAAAGTAAAGATCTTAGGTGATAAGAGCTATTACTGAGGCTCAAACAATAGATTAAGCAATTACCCATTCAGGAAACCACTGTGGGACAGTAAAATACTCGGGCTTAAACAGTGGACCAGGATCACATTCAAGCCAACCAGTCGACAAATCCTAAAAAAGTCACATAGAAAGTTTCAAGTGCTCCACCAACAAATAAAATAACAATAATCTCCAACTAAGAAATTGCCACAATTACCTTTCTTGGACATGTTAACCACTGGAACTGACCCAATACATTTGCCAGCTGAGGAAAAAAATGAGAAATTTGATAAATTTACTGCCAAAATCTTAGAACCAGCTCACCTATAACTATTAAGGTGGATTAGCCATAAATATACTTTCAAGTAGTTTAAAGATGAACTCATTCTAAGATACAAAAAGAGGCCTGTGAGTAAACAGATTAATCACTATTCATGATAACTTTTGGGAAATCTGAAACGATATACTACTATGGATTTGAAGAACAAAAATAGACCTTGGTAGCGAAACTAAAAACTTTTACTGAAGATGATGTATCCATTTTTTCAGGTTTTTATTGATAAAAATGGATGGCTTACTAACCACAAAGGCCGAGATCATAGTTGCAAAAGACGCTCCAATAAAGCCTTCCCATGTTTTCTTTGGTGAGAGTTTGATTAAAGGAGTTCTCCCGAAGAAGAACCCAAAAATGTAAGCAGCAATGTCATTGATGACAATAAGTGATGCTGGAAGAAGGAACCTGCAATTGTCGTTATCTTGTGCTTTAGGTTGTAACATAATAGTTCAAACTTATATAATACAATCAGCAAGCACCATTTCACTTCTTAGTAAATGGTCTATGATAGGTGTATGATTTAGGCCCTACTTTCAGGGAAAGCTAAGTTAAAGTCATCAAGATACACAAACAAAACAGTAAAAGGAATCACAGTAGTACAATTATCAGTAGTTAATTCATCCTCATTTATTCTTGAAAACAATTCTCCTACAGCATATTCAAGCTTTAATCTATGTAACTCTCTTTGTTGAATCACCCAGAAAGTTATAATCTTATTAGAGTAATATCACAATATTGGCACAAATATTTTGGGGGCACGAAATTGAAGCAAATAAACAAATTATAAAGAAGAATGACGGGGTTATAGAAATTGCATTTTTTGTTATCATCATCAGCCCATTCCCGTAACTACTAGTACTACTTTGGAGGTAGAAATCAAAAGCAATTCTTTACATTTTACAGTAAACAGGGAAACCAAAGTTGTCTTACCAGAATATTCCTTCAAAAATATTAGCCACTGTAAAGGCTGATTGGGTAAACACCACAATCAAAATCATATGCGTCCAAGCGTATTGGCTAAACTGATATTTGTACATCTTCTTCTTTAATGTAAGGATGAACCACATAAAACCTGAACCAACCAAGGGAGGTAATACTCAGTTTTGTTATCCAAATATGTACATGACATCTTACATTCTAGTACATAGACATTTAACAAACGGAAAAAGGAAATTCACTAGTTAAATACAGCCTAATGATGCATACAAAAATCTACAGAAGAAAAATGAGTAACAACAACCATTTACCAACCTGCGATATACAAGAAATAACAGGTAACCATATGATACTTTATAAGCTTTCCCACCAGCTTATACAAAAATTTGTCCATAGTCACAGTATTCACAAGCCTTTGACTGAGAATTCGACCATACACGAAAAGCATGACTGTGAAGAAGAAGTGCCTGAAGAGTATGAAGTGATCTCACGTAAGAGAATGTTAGACTAATAGACACGACAAAAAAACAAAGAGAGAGAGGAGGTCGGGATTAATGAGATAGATAGCAAGCTTAGCAAGTCCAAATTTATGTAATTGATGCCACCCTGTAATAACTATGCAAGCGGGTCAAAAAACAGAAAATTTCCAAATCATACAGAACAAGCTCAGGATTAAGGATTATTAAAATCTGAAGTCCGTAAAAGAGAATAACCTCAAAAATATGTGAGTTGGCAAAAAGCTAAGCTACTCACCAATTCAAAAGCCTAAAACCAGGGAGTTGCCGGTCTTCATGTGCCTTCCTAAGCAAATTGAACAGCTCCTTAGCCATAAATATTTGAATAACCACTACCATGGCCCATATATAAAGGTGACCCAAGTATATTATCGAGACAAAGCCTCCAATCATCCAAACAGTGGAATATGTGCGGATCAACATTGACTTGTACTTGTTACGGTCATTGAAAAGTAAACGCTCGCCATTTGTTTCAACTTCTGGAGGAACCTGACAAAAAAGGCAAATAAATGAAATCTTTGAAAGCAGTTCCAAATAAACTAGTAGAAGTCAAAAGCTAAAATAGCTTAAGGATATCTATAGATTGCCTAAGCAAAGAAAAACAAATGCAATATCAATGTACAGGGTTACTTTGAGTTATTTTAGTTACTTATATATGCAGCTGTAAATACTAATTACCAGAATTGAAATTAAAAATAACCAAACAAGTCCTGACAAACCTCATTTGAGCCTTTCCGCCGACGTAACCGTGCAGTAGGCCCACTAGGTGTTGATGGACCACCAGAACCAGTATCCCTGTCCATGGTTTCTCTATGTATACCCACTCGAAATATGTTCACTTTAGAATATCAAATTTTAAGAACCGAGAGCTAGCATTGGGAATTTGGAATGTTAAACCCCCGCTTGAATTCCCAAGTAGCTGGAATAACCAAAAACAGAGTCCTTATTAGTGCACAGCCAACCCATAAATCCAGAAGTTTTTCAACAGATTAAGGAAAATTAAACATTATTAGAATCTACAATTCCATAAATTCAGCCACTCAACTTAAAAATTTAAACAATTCTAAAGCCAAAATAAAACGACATGTGGAGAGTTTTCCAAAGGCATCTATCATATATATGCTTGCAACACATCTTCTATCTACAATTCTGCAATCTTACAGTCATGAGATATTCTCCAAAGCAATCTCTCCAGAATGATCAGAGTAAACGGAACATAGCACACAAACTTCTCTCAATCGCTCATCCTAATTCTAAAAGCAACCAAAATCGGCAAAAGCACACTATTACAACAAAATAGAAAAATAAGCTGTTTACCAATAACAATCATTCTCAAAATAAACACACTTGAACAGCCCAAAACAGAATCACAGCTTACAAATTCATAATACACCAATAACATAGCAGAAGAAGCAGCAATAAATACAGTGCCAAAAGGTTTTCTCCATCATGCTTCTACTACAATCGAAGGATTCATATAGCCAGAAACACTGGAGCCACTTCACGCAGATATACACAATTGAAACTGCGAAATGACAAATCTTCACCACTTAAACCCAAATTCAATTAAGAAATTACAATTGAAATAATGAGGAGGAACATGTGCATAATAACTTCACAACCCGGAGCTAAACAATTCAGCCGTCATTAACAGCAACTACACTGCTAAACAACACGGATATTAATTCATACAAGAAAAACTAGCAGCAGAGAGCTGTGAAGAAAAGCGAAACCTGAGCAATAACAAAGTGACGCGCTAACTGAGCAGAAGCGAAGAGATTCAAGAGCGAGGGAGATCTGACCTTTGCCTCTCTCTTTCTCTCTTTCTGTAGAGGGAAATGGAGAGTGGAATGGAGAGTTGAGATTGGTGGGCTTACTTCTTCACTAAACAGATTTGGGGTTGAAAATATATATTAACTCAAATTAAGAGGGTTTCAATAAAGTTTGTCGCAAGTGTTGTTTTTATCACTTATTATACTAATCATATTTGTTTAATACATTTCCTCTTTAATTAATCGGTCAAAACATTCGAAACCATCGTCGATCTAATTCTATTATTTAAATTATTGTAAAAACATTAAATTCGAAGTTATTAGCTCACTTTGTACTGGCCATTTATATTCAAGTTTTAACTTTATAGACGATTGATTAGACCATGAGGATATTTTGGCTGTTTACTAAGTCAATAAGCTATTATACTCCTATAACCCCATTACAAAATTCTAAAATTGCATAAAAATATAACAATCCAAAAATCTAATTCAAAAAATAAATAATTTAAAATCTAATACTCCTATATAATTAGAATTGTTCATCACAAAGATCTTATATTTGTTATGTTTTATAATTACAACTAGGGGTGGGAATACGGATATCGGGTATTGGATTTACCCGTACCCGACCCGATATTCGCCGGATTTTGGATACCCAATATCCAATTTTATGATATTGGGTTTGGAATTGGGTATTGAAATATAAGATAAATCGGGTATTGGATAACCCGAATGGATATTGGGTATTACCCGAAATGCGAATATCCAATTTATTATTTTAAGCATATTTTAAATTAGATTTAGTCATTTTGCATTAAATAATCTTATACTTTAAAATAAAAGTGATCCATTTTTTTTTGTTTTATACTACAAAATAAATAAAACATTAAAGACATTAGTCAATTTAGATATTTCTATATTTTCATTAATATATAATATTCAATTTTATTATATTAGTTATTAACATATGTAAAGAGTCGGGTATTTGGGTACCCGATACGTCGGGAATGGATACCCGAGGCGGATATTGGAGTACCCAAAAATATATCAGGGCGGGTTTTGGATAAACATTTTAGTGATTTTCGGGTTTGGATACCCGGTTTTTTCTGGTCGGGTATCTATGGATACCCGTATTCCCACCCCTAATCCACAACACTATAGATTTTAGATTTTAGATTACTTAGGATTTGAAAATAAATTGTGCAAATATCTAAAATTGTTAAAAAATCTGATCCGATTTGAAATGAAAATTCAAAACATCCGAACCAAAATTTTAATATCAATTTCATTTGAATCGAATTTTTTAATTTCAGGTATTTTATTCACCCCTAAATCGAAGTTCTAAATTATGGTGCAATGCAACATGATGAATATGTATATCATAAAGTTTTAACCCCCACAATTGTTCACCACTAAATCAAAGTACTAAATTACTATGATGCAACATGATGAATATGTATAAATTAAAGTTTTAACCCCCACAATCTAATATTCCTATCTAAAATATACGTTGCCACAATTATGCTTTAGGAATCTTTGAAAGTTGGTAAAAGTTAAAGAGGAGATTATGCGGATTTGAGCATCACTTCAGATAAAAGTATCTACGCAACATGCAACCCTCAATTGATTTGATGCCCCTTATAGAAATTACATTTTTTTTGTTGGATTCGATTGAATTGCAGAAGGCCGAATCATGCATATATAAAATATTTTATTATGGTGGAATTGTGTGACAAAAAAATTAGTTTCTCTCTTAACTTTATGCTCCAATATTCTCTCGGGTTTATTGCAACTTAATGCCTGATATAAAATATAGCAATAAAGACTTAATTTTAAGTTTTCTGGGCCGAACATTTAACCTTGAACAATTCTTTTTCCAATGACTAATTGTGATCAGAGGTAGAATAGGAATAATGTAAGTTGGATCCCAATTCTTTGCTTAGAGGTGTATATGTTTTTTCCAAAGGATGGTTTATCTGTGCACCAACCGTCGCCACTTATACATCACCATAACTTCAATGGCGACATCTATCTAACTCATTCAATTTGCCAATAAACTATGAAGGGTTTGTTGGCAAATTGAATGAGTTATATAGATGTCATCATTGAAGTAATATTATGAAGGGTTTGTTAGCAAATTGAATGAGTTAGATGGATGTTACCATTGAAATAATGGTGTGATGTAGGGATTGTTTAGGACATTGTATCTTCTTGCGTGCTCCACAAGCAACGCTTAGCCCTTCGTGTCCTAGCATTCATGTAGCGGTTGACAAGTACAGTCGTCTCTATTTGGTATACAAGCATGATATCATCTAGGAGTATGTATAGCCGCACATAGGTGGGGAATCTCATCGTGCTACGTACGTTGTGTCCTACCAAAACAAAACTTTCCGCAGTACCCAACAACACATAAACAGAATGTTGATCAAGGTATACAAGTAACCACGAACCACCGATTGCGCTAACACACCACACTTTACGGGCCATCTAGCTTCACCCTAAATTTTATACAAGTGATTTTATAAGCGAAATTATACGCTTGCAACTGAAAACGTATAAATGCTCCTCAATTGCGTAAAAATGAAACTTCTCGTAGGCGAATATGTGTAAGCAGGGGGTATTTTGTGCTGAAGAACTAAAATTGCTAATCCAGTGCACTTTTTGCTAGAACGACTATGCCGCTCGTTTCCCACCGACTATCTACGACAACGCCATAGACAAAAATCATAATACGCCGGAGGACATCTGTAATCGAACAATGTTGTGTTGTACATTACCCTCTGGTAGTCGGAATAGAGGTCGCCGCAACTTCGTGTTTGAGTTGAGGTGGGCGCCAATCCTCGGGTTCAGTTATGTGAAAGAAATTGTAACCAACTAGTATATCCCCAGCGCGTTGCGCAGCTGATAAAATTCGTACCAAATCCTATAATCCGAGCGAGGTGTGAATGAAGGAAATTATTTAACAATATTTTAAGGCTATATACTTAATATTATAAGTAGTACTACTATTACTTTTTGTGGTAAAAATAAATGATTCAATCTATTTAAAACTTTACAATATAGAAAAATTACTATTAATATACGAAATACAACGAATTGAATATGAATAAATAACTATTAATATTGCTTTGATATATCATGATTTGTACAATATTATTAGTCACTTTTATAAGATACAATTCAATATTCCATATAATGTTAATATAATATTTAATAAAGCAAGTGCAAATGAAATAAAATTATACGCACTTCAATATTGAGTTATTTAAAAATATTTTAAAATGTAATTATACTCTTTTTAAATACTCGTAGATTTTCATCAAATTATATTAGTTATTTAGTTTTCACCTACCAATAAATAAAACCAACAGCAACTACACCTACACAAAACAAAAACTCACGCGAATCTTCTCTCAAGTCACTCCACTTAAATCTTCAACAAAGTTCTCTCTGTCACAAAATGTCTTTAGATTCTTCATCTTACAACATAGTACACATGGAAGATTTTAGCAAATTCTTCAAGATGATTGATTTAGAACAACAATCAAAACTGGTATGTATATGCTGAACAACATCTTTTAAGATAGATTATCAATTATAATGAAATTTGTTTGGTACTTTTAGTTTTCAAATAGCGAAACTGATCTAGATAAGCAAAATGAATACATTCATTTTAAATATTCAAACAGATGTTTCCAAGATGTTTTCAAAGACATTATGGAGATACAATGGGACCAAAGTGCACAATAGAAAACAAATTTGGCAAAACTTGGAAGACAAAGCTCAAAATACTTCCAAATGGAAGAATGTCCTTGGATGAGGGATGGGAACAATTCCACAAGGCTCACAACTTAAACTCTGGAGACTTCTTGATTTTTCATTATGTGGCACACAATCATTTCTCTGTGGAAATGTTTGATAAATCAGGGTGTGGTAAAGAGTTCCAACAATCAGGTAATTAATTAAAATAAATTCAACTTTGTCAATAAAAATTTTATTTCTTCATGTTTTAATTACTCCTTTATAGGTTCAACTGGCCAAGAAATGCACAACGCATCATCTTCACATTCGATTGCTTCACCTTCTTTCAAATCAACCATCACAAAATCAAACCGAAAAACATTTGTAAGAATTTATATTTTTACATCATATACACATTTGAGATGAATATAGTGTTAATTTATTTATAAATTGAACAATCGAAACTAATAACTTAATGTAATCGACATCATAGCACATACCAATCCAATTTTGAAGAGCACATGCGACAGGCAAAGATGTTGAAGTGGTTGTTTTGGAATTCCAAAACAACACATGGCAAATGATGTTGAAGAAAGCTGAAGATAGAGTTGCAATCTACACAGGATGGTCCACTTTCTACAATGAAAGTTCATTGTATGTTGGAATGCAATTGAAATTTGAATTGCTAAGCAGCAACCCTACCATCAAATTCAAAGTTACTGTGACCGAGGTAAATCATAATTAGTGGAGTACAAAACTTATATTTTAACTCTATAAAACAATAAATGTTTGCTTGATAAATAAAAAACCAATCTTGCACTATATCTTATGCAATGATAACAGCTGATGACATGAAGTATTTTGAAGAAAAGCCTAATCAGGTAATTTAATTTGATGACAATATTTTAAAGACCAAACAATATGTACTTTAATTACCTCTATTTCTAATGCTTTGTAGAAGTGAGTAATATTTTGCATATATTCTACTCCATGTTATCACTTTAAAAATCTCTACAACTGTAACTATAAAATAATAATATGATATTACATTTATGGTGCAAGTATCGATAGCCTAGTATATATTACAAATACAAACATTTAATATAAATATAGTAAACCTAATGATAAACAAATTTTTTTTTAGGTAAATGATAAGAATACAATTTCTAAAATCAAAACCTCCTTTTATGAATAAGAACCACATTTGTGCACAACAGGTTTTCCAAAAACATGACAATCTAGAAAATCAAATAATAGTGTATAATATAATAATATAAAAAATAAATTACAAATTTATTATACATAATAAACCAATTTTTGGATGTACAAAATTTGGAAACATAGGATTATATATATACATCTTTATAATTATTAGTTTAGAAATATCTACATGACAAATAAAAAAGTATATATACAAAATATTGTAAAAAACATTTAATAAACTAAATTTGTTGACAAGATGTTTATCTCTGTAGATCGATATTATTACATCTACAATGACACAGAAGTTAATTATTACATCTACAATATAGAATGCTATCACCCCATTTTGGCTCTTTTTACACTCCAATAGCTAGATCAGCAATCATTCAAAATGTTTATATTTATTTTTATTATATTTTATAATAATATGAAATATTAGTATTACAAAATAAAATTTATAAAAATACAATAAGTAAATTAAAAATTAGAAAAATAGACAAATAAAAAATATGAAATTATTTTGTGTACAAAACTATACCAAATGTGATCTCTATTTATAGAGGATGAAAAATTATGAGTTTTGGTATAACTTTTATTAATTTTTAACATAACATATAAAAGATATATATATTTTATAAAAACAAAATATCAACCAATGATATTATATCATTTGGCACAATCTCATTGGCTAACTCAATAAATGACATGAGCAATCAAATAGTTGGAGGTTGCCAACCATGAGACCACGGTTGAAGAGAGAGGAAGACCTTTAATTCCATTTTTTTTATTGAGTAATGACATGGAGGTGCACCTCCACCAACCGATAAACATTAATAAACCTATGTGAGTTAATAATGACGGGTACTGATAAAATGCAAACTTATATACTGTACAAACTCAAAACTCCTTTCAATACAATATCAACACAACGTAAAATTTTAAGATTTTAATGTCAACACAGTATCAACACAATATCAACAAAGCATCAATCACTAACTACCGTTGAAATTCGGTTGACATTTTCTTGTTGATGCTTTTTTGTGATCTGTTAACATTTTTCAATTGTCCAGATCACAGTTTTGAGTTTGAACAATATTTAGAGTTTTCATTTGATAACATCCCTAATGATGACAAATATATAGATAATATTAATTAGTTACGTAATGATATAATTATAATTATAATATTATTTAATAACAAATTTGTCAACAAAGAACACGCATGTACAAAATCGAATACAAAATATTAAAATCTTTCTTACCTACCATTCAATAAAGGCAACAACCATTTCCATCTTCCACAATTACTCCTGTAAATTTTCTCTCTTACCAAAAACCATTTTCATCTTCAATTATTCTCTTTGTTAATCTCAAACGTTCAATTTGTTAAAAAAATGTCTATGCAACCAGAGGAGAGATACTCGGCAGATAGCATTGCACAGTTCTTTACAGTAATTTCATCCGAAAAACAATCAAAGCTGGTAAGTATTGAAATTTATTTAATACTTTTGTTTTTTTTATATATAACATTCTTTATGTCATCTAGATTCAAAAATATAATTATATTTATGTTAAATAATACAACAGATCTTCCCACAAAAATTTCAAGCAAAATATCAAAATGAGCTTGGCCCAACATGTGAACTCGAAAACGGTTTCCACAGATTCTAGACAACAAAACTCAGAATACTTCCAAGCGGAAGACTGTGCTTGGAAGACAGATGGAAAAACTTCCACAATGATAACCACTTGAAAAAAGGAGATTTCTTGAGTTTGGAGCTGATTTCACCAAATAGGTTCTACGTGACTATATTTGATGGTACTACGCAATGTGGTAAAGAATACCAACCAGATTGGGGTAAGTAATTACAGTAAATTCAACTTTGTCAAAATATTTCAATATTCCATGTTTTAATCAATCCTTTATAGAAGGCGCTATCATTGAAATCGACAGAGCATCATCTCCAGACCTATTGCATCGCCTTCTTTCAAAACGATCTTAAGAACATCAAATTACAGATTATTGGTAAGAATTAATATTTCTATTTCATAAATATATTTAATAATGATTGTGTTTACATATTTATAAACTGAAAAACTGAAATTGATAAATTAATGTAATCAACATTATAGCACATACCAATCCAATTTTGGAGGGCACATGTAATAGACAAAGATATTGAAGTCGCAATCTTTGAATTCCAAAAGAAAACATGGCAAACAAAATTGAAGAAGGCTGAAGATAGGGTGATAGTCTCCAAAGGATGGAAAGATTTCCACAATGATAACTCGTTTCATGCTGGAATGCGATTGAATTTTCAGATGATAAGGAACAACCCTACACTCAAATTCAAATGCTGGAACTCGTTTATTATAAGTTGAAGACAAAACATATTGGTTGCAATCTGAACTTACATACACAAACAATGTAAACCAATACTCACAATTAAACTTTTTAATTTATGTCAATCAGCAATAAATGTAATACTCATCACTGCAAATGATATCAGTTTTACATTAATTGGCAATATCAACTTTCTGCGCAAAGATAATTATTACAGATTTAACCTATACATATAAACTAATGGATACATACACACATCTACACATTCTATCATAAATATTAAATTAAGCATAATCTTGAAAAACATGTCAATCAACAATAAATGAAACCACCTCAAAAACAGTGATTTAGATAATCTATGCAACCTTCAATACATACAAATACGTAGAACACATTCACAACTAATTTGTTAATTATTTAAATTACATAAATGAAGTTAGACAATCAAAGAAAATATCTGTAAACATATTCAATATTCAATGAAAAAATAAAATCTAGAATAATAATTCTACAGCAAAACAAATTACTAAAGTTTGAAATAATATACGATCACAACTAACTTCTTGATTGATTTAATTATTTAACATAAATAAACTTAAATAACCCTAGAGTTTAGCGTGTGTTAACTTTTTATACATACAAATAACTTTAACACATTCAAATTAAAAACTATGAAAATATCGATGCAGAAACCTAATAACTACAATCAAAATAAATTTTCATAAAATTTTAATTATAAGTATTAGTTAATGTAGTAATTTATGCATAAAATTACTTAGCAAAAAGCAATGTACAAAACTGTAAACAACATTTGGTGTTTAGGTACTACACCCTAGCCATGTGGATTACTAAACCCTTAGGGTTTGGATATAACTTGGATAAATTAGACAACACTATGCCATGCTTATAAGACTTTACTGCTAAACCCTAGAGACCAAACCCTAGAGATTTGTGTGTATTAAACTTTTAATACATACAAATAACTCTAACACATTCACATTAAAACTATGAAAATATCAATGCAAAAAACTAATAACAACAAACAGATGTAAATATTGATAAATTTTGCATATATTAGTTAATGCAGTACTTGATGAAGCAATATAATCATCATCAAAAAGTACTGTATTAAATTATAAAAAATACTACTATCTGCTAACCCTATGCATTACTAAACCCTTTGAGCATGGATATATAACGATTACTTAATCAACACCATGATATGATTAGTTAATGTATTAGTTAATAACTACACTCAAAATAAATTTTCATAACATTTTAATTATAAGTATTAGTTAATGTAGTATTTTATTCATAAAATTACATACAAAAAAGTAATGTATAAAACTGTAAACAACATTTGCTAATTAGGTGCTACACCCTAGCCCTATGGATTACTAAACCCTTAGGGGATGGATTTAACTTCGATCAATTAGTGAACAATATCCTATTGTTATAACTTCTACCAATAAGTAGGTGCTACACCCTACCCTCATGGACTACTAAACCCTAGAGTTTTGTGTGTATTAACAAACACAAATATGCATAACAAATTCAATGTTATTCGAGTATTATTATTTGAACTTCCACTCATTATTCAACATTCCACATATTATACAACTGCTTAATTACACAAAGATACAGATACTCATCATTCAATACTAATACAAAATAATATGCATGACAAATTCAATGTTATTCCATTATTAGTTGAACTTCAACTCACTATTCAACATTCCAAAAATTGTACAACTGATTAGTTCCACAAAGAGACCAATACTCACTATTCCATTATATATTTGCCCTATATACACATGGTAACAACTTTACACAGTTACTCAATTGTCTGAGCCATCTTCCAAACTCAAACTACGTTTTCGCCTGTTCAACCATGTCCACCTTCACTCTTCAAACTATCTCTCCATTAAATCGTTCTCAGCTCTTCCTGCAAAAACCATACTGAACAATGGCAAACACCTGCCTAAAACTCGAAGACGATTACTGCAAAAGAATTGAATATATTGTTATAATAATAAAATAAAATTTAAAAATAAAACGAAGAGGAAACAATACTAAAATACAAGAATGAAACAACAAAGATCTCACCTTTATAATTTGCAAAATAAGATATCATCAGCGTAAAATGAACTAATCAAAAAAGCAAAAACGAAACAATACTAAAACACAAACAATGAAACAACAAAGATTTCACCTTTATAATCTGCAAAATAAGAAATCATCAGCATTTAATAAACTAATAATAAAAAAAAGAAAACGAAACAATACTAAAACACAAACAATGAAACAACAAAGATTTCACCTTTATAATCTGCAAAATAAGAAATCATCAGCATTTTGAACTAATGAAAAAAAATGTAAACAAAACAATACTAAAACACAAACAATGAAACAACAAAGATTTCACCTTTATAATCTGCAAAATAAAAAATCATCAGCGTTTAACGAATGATTAAAAGAAAATAAGAAAATACTAAAACAAAAACGTAAAAACACACATATATTACCTTTATTATCTGCAAAATAAGAAATGGTTAATATAAACAACGTTATTCGAATTAAAAGAAAATAAGAAGAATAAGAGAGATATAAAAGCAACAATAAGAGAGTAGAGAGAGAAATAAGAACCTGCAGCAAAAGCATTGTTTGCAATGACAACTGGTATTTATAGAGAAGTTTCTATTATGAATGTGGCAAAAACGCTTTTTTTTTGGAGGGGGAAACCCTCTCTCTTTTTTTTCGGGGGGGAGGGGGGAGGAGGGACCCTCCCTTTTTTGGGGGCAAACCCGATTTCAATGCTTAAAAAATGTTGCAGAGCTTAATCTATTGGTTAACAGATGGAATTGCAAATTGGCGGATGACTTTTACAACTTCTCATGAATCGCAAATTTGAAAACAGGGGGAAATCCCTTTAATTTCCCCCTAAAATTACTTAGGTTTTAAGTATAGTATAGATTTTGATATGTTTCTTGATATGTTTCCATTTTGGACGGGGTTAAATGGGTCATTTCGTCAACCAAGTCAACCATTACTTGCTTTACCAGAATTGTAGTATATCACATTTTTAACAAGAACTATATCTGATCTAAATCGATCCAAACTGTGTGGGCCTGCTTCCAAGTTTCATATCACACACGGCGGACGCATGTAAGTGGGCTGATATGAACCCATAAAACTGAACGTCTCCTATTTTCATTTTTTTTTTCTTTTGTGACTTAATAAAAAAATGTCACAATTAATCGAAAAGGGATTAATAAGAATTCGATACAATTAAATATCATGTGACCTAATAAAAGACTTTTGATGTCTCAATTTAATTGACATGGTGTAGAAGACTAAAAAATTGGTAGGAGTATAAAAATATGATAATTATTACTAGTGATTAAGACAATAATAAGAATTCGAAACAATAATTAAGAATTCACCGACATGAATAATTATTATTGCGCCCACGATTCTCATATTGCAGGTGTGGGGTGCCCACAATTTTAATTAAGCAAGAAAATTAATAAGTTTATGGACACCATTTTATTAGCTTAATCTAATTTCATATTGTTCAGTTTATGTAAGACGTATATAATTTTTTGGACTGAAACATATTAAGACCCACTTTTAACTATTTTTGGACTTTGGATGAGGATCTATAATTTTTTTTTCTCAGTGCACTAATATAATTGCAATTGAGATGTTCATGCACGTACATTGAAATTCAATATTGGTTGAAGCTTTGAAAGTCCATAAGTGGGACGATTCTCTCGCATCGTCGATTTCATCAGTGTATATCAAGTGATTGAATAATTGAGATGAGAGTCAGCACAATGGAGTTAAGACTTTGAGCTAGAGATACGATCGATACATATATATGGTATTTTGGATGAGCTTCAAAAACCCTCAATTAATTATTTAAAATTTGACGCATAGCAAAATGTCTATATCTAAAATTTAAACTCAAATCTCAAGAACAAGAAGCTTAAACTTTTTCCCTAAACTGAGTTGACTTTTTAGATCTTTATTCAAGCCAAATTCATGCTCAAGCAAAGAAGATCGAGGCGAGGGAACCCAAGTAGATTTCAAAAACTTCGTTTAAATTGCGCAATTATATGTGCATATTTTATATGCTTATTTTAGTGGGATTTGTTTGGACCACAATTAATAAAAATACTAATCAACTCAAAAACTTTTAAAATAAATTGCACAAGACTCCGCAAGTAAACTCAAATATGCGTCACTGTCTCTCGTTGCCTGTTATTGCAAACTATACATGAATAACATAGATATTGAATTCTCCCAAATTAAAAGCTTTTCAAAAACCCAATCTTGTAATGTTATGTGATTTTGACTGCACCTTGTTCCAAAAACCAAAAAAAAGAAATAATACTAAGAGAAATGAAAAAAATAGACCATGTTTATCTTTTCGGGAGGCCTTTTTGGGCATAATATTTTTTTAGGCTAGGAATATGTGGATGGGAGGGATTAATATATGGTGGGGTGGTATCAATGGCGGATCCCAAGAATGGAATTCGTGTAGTTGGACATAGTGAAAAAGATAGTTGGTGACAGTGAAAGGCAGAGGCTACGTGACAGTCTTTGCTGACAATTGCTAGTTAATTAACAAAAAACGTATGGGAACTTCAACCATGAGCAGGGCTGTCACAACATAGAGTCAATAGTAATTTTAGAAGCCGGTTTTAATAGAGCTTTGCAGATCTTCGCGATAGGGTCAAAACCCCAAAGGGTCGGGGATAGTGATGGGGCAAGACCACACAACTAGGGTTGGGGATGTTTCCTTCTCTTGAGGATGTGACTTGTCTCAAACTCACCACCATGATAATAAAGCTTTAGAAGAATGATGACATGTGACGATGATTGATGCTTATGGGACTTGTGGCCATGTAGGTTAGTTTTACATGTAATTCAAAATTTAAATTAGTTTACACTACCCAATTTCATTAGAGCTTATTTATCCAATTGCTGTGAACTTGTAATGTTTTTGTGGAATTTTTAGACAAGTTTTTATGTTTAAATACGTATGACATATTATATTATTAACACTCAACAATGAAAACAAATTTGTATATTGTTTTTTTTAAGTTACAACTCACACGGACAAATAAACGCATGCAATTAACTAAATCTCGATCAAATGATTGGAATTTGGAGGAAACATTCTATCCAATAAAATGCGTTTTATCGTTAACAATTACTAACATATTGTGGTAATTTTCTAAAACTATTCTCTATAATACATGATGCTAATATACTTTCTATGTTTGGACTGAAATAAATTGATAATCTGCATATTACTATTATTTGATACTTTATAATTTATTTTTATAATTATGATGATTTAATTTATTTTCTTTATTTTTTTTTTTATAATTACCAAGAGTATCCATCGGCAAGCCCAGTGACTATTCCCCACGCCGATTTGTTTTAGTTTGTTTTATCAGTGTCGAGTTATGTTTGTTTATTAAAATTTTCCAAAATTGTTTGGCCAATTGGTATGGACGGTTCCATTTAGCCCAAATGGAAAGATTTAAAAAAAAAAAAAAAAGGTTGTCGTCACCGTCGGAAGGTTGACGAACGAAGAACGAAAATAAACCCCAAGTCGGCAGAGCTATCACACTGTGGGATGGATGACAACTCCAAACACTTAATTCAATTAGAGTTTTCAGCTCTCATGGATTGACAGTGGAGTTGGTTGACTCTGGAACCCACCTAGATTCGCCATCGGTTATACATAGCTAATTTAACACTACACATATAATTCCTAACTAAATATGTATTGACATGCATATCTAGACATGCAACGCCGAATAAATTAGTAACATGGAAAGTATACAAGTTCATATAATGTATGTTCCACTAGTTTTATCCCCGACATATTTTCTCTATGTTTTTGTTAACTTTCAAAGTAATTATTGATGAGTGATTCAAAGTCTTAGATACGCCAGTTGGTCTAAAAGTATAATCATTTTTATATGTTATTCTGCATGTGTATAGATCAATTCATTTTTTCTTGACACCAATCAAGCATATAATTGCATGTTAGTAGTAGTATACATTTTTTATGTCATGCATGAAATCGTACCTCTCTGTATTAGAGAGAGATGAGAAACAATGAATGATCTTCATGCGTGGTGGGCAGCTTCCTCGAAGAATCTATTTTCTTACATAAAACAGACACAAACACAAAACAGATACACATATGTGTTAGGTGTATATGGTTACATTAATATATATATGTAGACTATTCATTTAATTTAGTGTAAAAATTATCCATTGGATCAAATTTAAATTATCAATATTTTATCAAACATATGTTATTATAAATTCAATACATTAGAGCATTAAAGGTTGATTAGTAAATGTCGTACAGTAATTAGTATTGACGATTATATTTGGAGAAGACGGAAAAATACAGAGAATTGGTAGTACATATTTTACTCCAAAACTAGCTAGTTATTATAAATCTGAAAATATGCTTAATCATAACATTGAATTTAAATTAATCATAACGATGAATTTAAATCATCATAAGATTAAATACAACTTCAATTTACATGGAGTATGTATGGGGTATTGCTTTTACACTCATCCACATTTTCTCTACAAATTTATTTTGTCATCTTAAAACCTTTAAATCAAATGAAAACTACTATTAGCACGCATGGCCGAGAAATAATTTTGATAGTATTTTCATCATTGGCGGTAGCCATTAATTCTACGCCATTTTTTCACGAATTATCTTAACCATAGGTTTATATCCTAAATCTCACTGTTAATACGATTGGTATTAGTGCGCACTTAATCAACCAAAAATGTTGAATTTGCAACATCATTACGCAACACAAGTGTGGATTTAACATCAGTTCAATTCTAGACAATTTATAATGCTTTCAACTGTTGCCTAATATCACAAGTACAATTTCTTCATTTAGCCATAACAAGCACTACACAACTCATGAATTTTCCCTAATTTTGCCATAATTAATCAATCATCTTAGACAAGTTATCCTATTACCTAATTTTCTTGGTTAGTGCGGATCCACTTGACACATTAATGTAACAATATGACATAAATTATAAATCCATATACTATACATTTCACCTTACTAAAAATTAAAATAAAAGCCCCTTTCTTATGATTTTTCTCGGGCAACGTGATTACTTTAGTAATGTGCTCTCGATCCTAGAAGATCAAGTAATTCCTATTCCACGTGTCAGCACTCGATCAGTAGTAAATACACACATTTTAAAACTCTTTCATCTATAAAAAAAGTAGTCTCAGTTTATTGTTTTAAGAGTACTTTACAATTAAACAATCACTTTTATTAAAATTCTGTGGAAGCTGCTCCATATACATTAGTAACATAACTCTCATTTTGATCTAGAAGGACTTCATGGAAGTTGGCCTGAATTTCAAGGATACTGAGCTGTGCCTCGGCCTTCCCGGCGGCGGAGGCGACAACAAGACCAGCGGCAAGAGAGGCTTCTCAGATCTGAAGGAGACCGTCGACAACTCCTCATCTTCAACCGCTCCTCTTAAGGATCCAATCAAACCTCCGGCCAAGTAAGCCACGATTAATCTAGAATTGATTTTTGAAAAAAAATCAAGTACGGAGTACTAATTTTGTTGATCTAGGGCACAAGTGGTGGGATGGCCACCCGTGCGGTCATTCCGCAAAAACGTGATGGCGACGCAGAAGAGCGAGGAGGCCGCGTTGGTGAAGGTGTCGATGGATGGAGCGCCGTATCTTCGGAAGGTCGACCTGAAAATGTACAAGAGCTACAAAGAGCTCTCTGATGCCTTGGCAAAGATGTTCAGCTCCTTCACCATGGGTACGTTCTTTTTTTTTTATATATGTTGAAAAAAATAAAATCAATTGAATGATTATTTAACATTATGTGATTAATAATTGTAGGTAATTATGGGAGCCAAGGTATGATAGATTTCATGAATGAAGGGAAATTAATGGATTTGTTGAACAGTTCTGATTACGTTCCCAGTTATGAGGATAAGGATGGCGACTGGATGCTCGTCGGGGATGTTCCATGGGAGTAAGTTCATCAGACTTATAATCAAATTAAATGTATAAAATAAAATGAATAATGTCAACGTGTAGTAAACGATAATAGTAACACTAAAAAAGGTGGTTGTAAGTAAGAAGTGTAGCGTAACAATTCTATGTGAATGTATGTAATTTAATTAAGCAAAGTTATTGAAACTTATTAGGATGTTGTTACTTAAAAATGTGCAGGATGTTTGTTGAGTCTTGTAAGCGTCTCCGTATTATGAAAGGATCTGAAGCCATTGGACTTGGTATGTGTCTCCATCAAACCTACCTTTCGTTTTCTTTAAATGTTTACTATGAAATAAATAAATAAATTTAGGGTTTCGTGCAAAGAGATAGGAGTATATCCAAATTCTTTATGATATTGCAAAAAAGCAGGTCGATTAATTATTAGTGATGAATATGTTTTTTTTAATGCAAAACCATTATAATCGTATCTTTTTGTTTTTATTTTTTTGAATTACAGCACCAAGAGCTATGGAGAAATGCAAGAGCAGGTGCTGAAGCATCTTGTAATGATCAACTTGGTATGATCCAACAAAAACTTGTTTTATATTTCCCCACTAGTATTGTTTTCTTGTAATATTTCTTTTTCTTTTTTTTTGTTATGTTTTCCGATTTTATTTCTGGGTTTCTTGTGGATGTGGTTGTATTTTGATATAGCATAGTTATTGAAAAAAGACGCATATGTATTGGACAAGAAGGCAAAATACACTCATCCGTGTCTGGCTTGTTATTGTGATCTTTATTCTATTATAATAACTATTGACTCAATTAAATTAATGCATTGCTTAATAATTACACCATTGATTTTGTTTGCTACATTTTTGCTGTCAACCTTATGTCCTCCCCTTTCACATATATAAACCGTGTTGTTTATTTCACCAGATTCTCCATATCTTGATATTTATTTTTAAAATTATTGATTATTGCAAACACTATTTCATGAATATTATAGTCCCCCAACTAGAGGGCTGGATAGAACAAGGCCATGTGCATGTTCATGGGACTATTCCCTTACCACCAATACTTATTATTTAATTCACATTCAATACTTTTTTTTTAAAACTGAATTCTCATTTTCTTGGAATTTAATAAACTACTCCCTCCGCCCCGGCTAAGATGACACATTTCTTAATCAGCACGAGATTTTAGGAGTTGTTGGTTTATGTGTTTAATTGAAGAGAGAAAATTGAGTGTGTGTATTAAATGGAGAGCAAAGGAGAGTTGAATATTTTAATTGGATTGGAGAGAGAAAGTTACTAAATATAGAAATGTGTCATCTTATTTGAGATAAATTAAAAAAGAAAAAGTATCATCTTAATTGGGACGGAGGAAGTGTTATCTTACTTGGGATAAATTAAAAAAGAAAGTGTATCATCTTAGTTGGGACGATGGAAGGATACTTATTTGTCTTGATGATAAATGTTAGTCAACTTGGATGTGATGGAAAAATTTAAAATAGACAGTTGGGCGCATATGCATATGTTCCCAGATGGAACATTTTCTAGATATTAGTAGTAGTATAAGTTTTAATCAGCTTGTGTTGTCTAAATTATTAATATATACTGTATTAAACTTAGGTAAATGGAATTTGAACTTCGTTTTTCAAGGATGCAGCCATATATCTGAGCATGAATATATCTAGTTAATGGATTTAAATTAATTTATTTTTTTCGTAACTTTGAAGTAATTAATTAACTATTTCTGGTCAATGATACTGCATGCAATATTCATCGTGTAATGTGATTAGTAGTGTTATGGTCTTATGGATGTGTTGCAGCCATACCTTCCAAGTGCATCGATAATCGATTACGCGCCTTACTTCAACCAAAATTACAATTAAAGACAATAATAACAGTGGATTCAGCCAGTGGCAAACTTACGTTGTGGGTTGTGGTCCACTGGAACCTCTAGTATCGTTCAAGTGATTGTCGAGTTGGTCTTAAAAACCTCTTATTCTTATTCTTGGGAGCTAAGTTCAAATCCTGACATTTGTAATACTTGATTTTTAATGTTTTCTCATCCTATAGTGCAAAATTTAGAGCATCTCCGATGCAAATAGGCCAGCCATAGGTCAGTCACTCTCTCTCTCTGCCACGTCAGCAGCACTAAAAATCAACCTGCCACATCAGATTTAGGTCAGCCATAAGCCAGCCGCAATAAAAATAATTCAAAATATACTACATTTACGAAATTAAAATTACGATTAAATTGCGGAATTAAATTTACGACACATATACGGGAAATTTCATTAATTGCATTAAAAAAAAGGTACATAGATAAAAAAAAAATTACATAATACAGAAAAAAAAACTAACGGCGTGCAGTCCTCCGTGCCCACAACTCTTCAATTATATCCTTTTGGAGTTGAATATGAGCTTCCACTTGGCGCATGTCGGCAAATTCCTTGAGGCGGCCGACTTCATCGAGAGGTACCCCACGTCGTACGCTAGGGGTGGCCGTTCCGTGGCTTGGACCGGCTTCATCGTCATTGGCCCAACTAGTCAGTTGTACGCCTTCGTCTTCGACGATCATGTTGTGCAGATAATGCAGGCGTACATTATTTGGGAAACGCATCGACATCCCACAAACGCGTTGGACCCTTAATTGCCGCCCATCGAGACTGTAGCACACCAAATGCGCGCTCCACGTCCTTGCGCGTCGACTCATGTCGTTCCGCAAAGTAGGTCTTCCTTTCATCACTTGCGTGCCTGATCTTCTTCACAAAGACAGGCCACCTAGGGTATATCCCATCCGCCAAGTAGTAGCCCATATTATGCCGGTTGCCGTTGGCCACAAATGAGACGGCTGGACCGACGCCCTGGCACTTCTCGTTGAAGAGGGGAGACGAGTTCGGGACGTTGAGGTCGTTGTTCGACCCGGCTACTCCAAAATACGCATGCCAGATCCACAGCCGGTAATCGGCTACGGCCTCGAGGATCATCGTGCAATTCTTTGACTTGTAGCCGGTCGTGTAGGCCCCCTTCCAGGCAGTCGGATAGTTCTTCCACTCCCAATGCATACAATCTATGTTGCCTAACATCCCGGGGAACCCATGCTTCTCCCCGTGCATCTGCATCAAGACAAATATTGTTGGATAATAAATTACCAACGAAATATAGCAACAGACTAATTTTCACTGGTAAGTACCAACGAACAAATGTTGCTGGTAATAAATTACTAACAATATTGGAGTGGATTGATATTCACTAGTAAGTAGCAACAGACAAATGTTCGTTGGTAAAAATATTACCAACGGAGATTATAGCAGACTACGGGTAAGTAGCAACAGACAATGTCATTGGTAATAAATTACCAATAAATTAGCAACGGCGAATGATCTGCGACTAATTAACAACAAAAAATTCCACTGGTAATAACTATTTTAATAGAAAGTTGCAAAATATTACTCCCTCCGTCCCAATAAATATGAAAGGTTTGCTTTTTGGAACGAGTTTTTATTTAGTGTTGTTTTTGTGAGTTTTAAAAAAGAAAGAGTAAAGTAAGAGAGAGGGAAAAGTAGAGATAATGTTATTTGTATTTTAGGAAACATTTCATTTTTAACGGGACAACCCAAAAAGGAAAACGTTTGATTTTTAATGGGGCGGAGGGAGTAATTAATAATAACTCTGACTTATATTATTATTATGTTTGTTAATTTTAATGTAAATTAATAATAATAAGAAGAAGACATTTTCAATCATACTCTCTCATTATACAAGTGATTGATTTCCCTTTTATGTTTGTCTAACCACCAATGATTGATTTTGATATTGCGCAAAAAAAATACGTTACTCTCTTTTAATTATTTTATTCTTTTTTATCTCTATCACTTTTATTTTCTCTCATTTAATTGAATATGATTTTCTAAAATCCAGTCTCGAAGAGAAATCAATCATTTGTAATAGTCACTAGACATTTCTACTGTCGGTAATAAAAACAATATTATGCAATCTATTAATACTCCCTTCGTCCTAACTCAAGTGATTGATTTCTTTTTTGCCGTTGTTTTACGAAAATGATAATAAATAGTTAAAGTGCAGAGAAAGTAAAGCAAGAGAGAGAATAATATAGAAGAGAGTGGTATCTACATTATTCTCTTACTAATTTTACTTTCTCTCCACTTTAACTATTTATATCGTTTTCCCCAAACATGTGCCGAAAAGCAGTTAATCATTTGAGGTGAGACGGAGGGAAGTATTAGTTAATTATGAGTTCTCTTTTCTTATTCTTTCTAGTTTTTGAAGCTTTTTGAAGTATTGGTAATATAATTAATCACACAAATTAGCATTAAAAAATGTCCTTATTTTATTGTAGTGAATTGATAAAATTTAAATATAATATAATGACAAAATAAACTAAAATCTTTTAATAAACCATTGTAAGGAAGAGAAGTGATTTATGTAATCTACTTATAATAGTAATTCGGTAGAAATTTGCCGGTGGAAATAAAAGTGTATTAAAAAAATATTGTTTGCATTAAACTAATAATAGATAAATAAAAAATAATGTAAAATAATTTAGAAGCTAGTGAAAAACATATTTTGCAGAAGAAAATATTTACTATTAGCTGATAAAAATAGAGAAGAAAATTTGAAAAATAGCAAAGTTATGTAGGCCTAAACAAAATAAAATAAAGTGTCCAAATTAATAAAATTAAATCCAATCAAGATGAGCCTAAGAGGTATGTCTTGAGCCCAAAGACTCCTAATTATTTTTTATTTTCAGCGCCAGAGATCTTCTTCCTTCTCACGCAAATTTGCAGAATAATTGCCTACAATAGAATAAATCAATTTAAATGAATCAACAATTACTTCCCTAAATCACTCACGCTTAAAAACACGGTTTTATACCCTAATTTATTCCGTCTCCCACACACACACACACACACACAATATTCTTTTTGCTTTTCACAATCACAAAAGAAGTAGAGAGAATCAAGATAGAGGCCAGAGAAGAGGAGACACTACTTTCAATTCTTTCTCCTGAAATTTTCAAGTTCCGCCAAAGGTAATCACTATCACACCATTTTTTTTCTCCCTTCCTTTTCACAACAATTAAAGGACTCCCCACTCCTTAGGATTTTCGAGAAGAACAAGCCTACTCCCTTTCGATCCTAAGTTCAATAAACTAGAGAAGGGAGAGAGTAAGAAGAAGATTACACTTTTTTTATACTAGTTAATAACATATGGACACATTGTGCTATAAAAACTACCGTATATCTGTGTTGGTTTGTTCGCATAAACTACAATCAATTTTAACTTTTTTTTTTTGCTAATATGCATTGATGGAACCAGCAAATAATATGTGTATTAATTTTTTGTATTTATAATCGGTATTATGTTTGTATATTAATTACTAAATCTAGTTTATTTTACAATATCCTTGTAATTTATTTGTATTTGTATTAATTTATAAATGTACTAATCTATATTTACTTCGAATCTATAAATTGATAATCTTGAATACCTTTGGATAAAGGATGGCCTCTCCCAAAGATATGAATGCGGCATTTAAGGATGTCAATCTCACGAGTGATGATGGGAGGCTCATCATCTTCCGCAGCAAAAGCTCCGAAGTTGGTAAGTGTGATATATATAAAAATTCTCATAGTAGATTTATCATTTGTAGTAATGTTAGTCTTATTATATTTTGATAAATAGGCGGCAGAAAAAGGTGTTCCTGTCAGTGGCAGTGTGTATGAATCGTTCATGGCACAACACAAGAAGTGAAGACTATAAAAGAGAGGATCGACAATATATGCCCCAATAGTCCCAACACTCGAGTCACTCTAATGCTCCGTCTAGTCGTGTTGATTCTACAGAATTAGAAGATTGATATTTTTTATTTTCACATCGTTACAATTTAAACTCGTAACAACATCAGACATCATGTTTTTTTGAATACATTATTATTTATCAATTACTATATTATTTTTGTCTACAAATTAATTTATTTATTTGATAATTTGTTGGTTTGTTGTAATCATTTTGTTGTAACTGGATTAGAAAGCAAATAATTGTAACAATAATGTGCAACTTAAGCTTTAGATGCCTATTTAGTGCCGAAAATTTTAGGACATATTAAGTGTGCTCCTAATCCGTTGCTAACAATTTTTAACGGACAAAATTTGTTGCTACAGGCTTCGATCCCTTTTTAATGCCAATAATTTAGGAGCGGATTTGGTGCATTGTTAATCCGCTGCTAACAATTAGTAACAGACTGGATTTGTTGTTAAGTTTTCGATCCCTTTTTTATGCCAATAATTTAGGGGCAGATTAGTTGCGTTGCTAATCTGCTACTAACAATTAGTAACGAAATGGATTTGCTGTTAAATTTACGATCCCTTTTTGATGTCAACAATTTAGCGGCAGAGAAATGGCGTTGCTAATCGGCTACTAACAGTTAGTGACGAACTGAGTTTGTTGGTAAAATTTTTGATCCATTCTTGGGGAGTAGGGCTTCGAAGGTACTCCTCACCGAAAATGTTTATCACGCCCTCACAGAAATACTTCAGACATTCCAGGGCTGACGACTCACCGATGTGGAGGTACTCATCCCACATGTCTGCCGCGCACTCCGTAGGCCAACCTGCCTGATTGCCGCCGTGCACTTTTGAATAGGGGTGTGGCCGTCGTCTGCCAACCGCATCGTGCCTGAAGCGGAAACACAGATATCGACGCTCCAAAGCGTCAACGATACGCATAAACAACTCCATGCGCATTCTTAAACGCCGCCGGAACATGTTTGCGGGAAACCGCGGGTTCTCTGAAAAGTAGTCGTCATACAACCGGCACGATGTGCAGCTACGTGATCCCGATCAATCACCGCTCGGCGGTGGACAACCCGTGGAGGGTGAGGTATCGCCTGCTGTTCCACCCATACGCATGTACCGCTCCATCTCGCGGTTCATGTAGGTCTCCATAGCCTCGTTCATCCTCCGTTCGTACTCCTCAACATCCCCACCACTACCACCACCTACCACCCGCGTTACTCATCGCTTCGATGATGCTCTTGTACAGAAAGTTAGAGAGAGAGAAATTCGTTAAAATAAGTGGTGCAAATGAAAATGAAACTAAAATCGCGTTATATAGGTTTTAAAAAAATTAAAATTTCGGCGCATGGTCGATCGGGCTGGCCGATCGGGCCGCCACAATGGCGGCCAGCGCATCGGCCACCCACACGCGATCGGCTAGCCCTGGCCGGTTTTTCCGCCGATTTGGCGCTAGCCTGCTCCAATGGTTCGGCTAGCCGAACGGCTAGCCACGTGAATCGGCTAGCCGGTTGGCTAGCCGGCATTGGAGATGCTCTTATGGGTTCGCCACTTATTTTAGCAATTACTCTCTCCGTCTCTGATTAAGAGTCACACTTTGATCGGACACGGTTTTAAGAAATGTAACGAAAAGTTGGTTGAAAAAGTTAGTGGAATGTGAGATCCATTTTTTTATATTGGTTTTATAATAAAATGTGAGTGAATTGAGTTAGTGGCTAGTGTGCCCTATTTACTATTTGTGGTAAAAATGAAGTGTAACTCTTAATTGAGGATAGATTAAAATAGAAAAGTGTGACTCTTAATCGGAGACGAAGGGAGTACTATATAAATGAAACGAGGAATTCGATAAGCAAATGCGATGGTATAAATGAAATCTAATCTGCTGCCACGTGTCCTGTAATTGTGCCCGTGGGCTATATATTCAGTGATGACGCTATAACAATTAATAATGTTAATATGTACAATAAAATTATTCTAATGGAATTAGATATCCCTATGTTTCCTAAAAGTAGAAACTTTTTCATTTTTGGTCCATCTCCTAAAAATAGAAATTTTCTATTTAAGGAAATTTTCTTTCTATCTAATGCGGTGGTACTTATTTTTCAATAATCTTAGTTTTTCAATTTTGCAATAAAATTCGTGTTATTTCAAAAGTTTCTATTTTTAAGGTACCGAGAGAGTATTAATTTATTTTTGTTTGGTGAAAATTTATATTTGTTTGGGCTTGGGCCTATAGTTTCTTGTTTATATGGGCTAGGGATTCGGAAATGTGAAAAGCCCACTAGAAGCCGAAATCAAACAAATCAATGATTTCACTTTGCCTTTCCTTTCTCTTAAGATTTTCTTATTATGGTTTGATATATAAGATTATGACAAATCCAGAAATTATGGGTTTTTCTAACAAGTAGCTAGTGAACGTATTTTACATAAATATTACAGCGAGAACAAACATTCCAAGCACCTTGATGCGGCTGAATTTGTATGTGCTCGGAAATTTTCCGAGTACCTCCTTACATATCACATGTGTAGCCTTCTTCGAGTGAAACAAGCCATCCTTTTTATTAGTGTCATAAAAATATCCTATTTCGTTCAACAATGTATTATTTTTCTATTGAGTGAACTACAAAAATAGTCTTTGGACTATGCGTTTATCTCACCAATGAACCCTGGACTTTAAAAATATCCCCTAACAACCCTGGACTAAGCATTTATCTCGAAAATGATCCTTTTTCACTGTTTCGTGATGAAAAAAATACCCTTTTAGGGGGTTTTGGGGAGTTTGGGCAATTTGGTCTTTTTACATTTTAAATCTGATATTATTTCAGTTATGTATTAAATCTGATATAATTTCAAAAGTATCATTCTTCTTCCCTTTTGGCATCCTTCACTTTGTTTCTTTATTTCAATATTAGGTTTAATTTTATAAAATTAATTTTAAAATTCTATTTTTAAATATTAATAAAAAAATTTAATTATTAAAATTACTAATAAATAACAAATTAATAGTTTTAATCAATATTTGATAGTGTCTAATATTTAATCAATAAGGTACGACGACGCCTTAGTTTTAATCAATATTTAATAGTTTTAATCATAAATAGATCATATAACACGATTTAGTCAACTTCATAATATTTTTAGTCAAATTCTCCTATACATTAGATGTATATTTATTTCGGAATAAATCGTGTTATATGATCTATTTATGATTAAAACTATTAAATATTGATTAAATCTAAGGTGTCGCCGTACCTTATTGATTAAATATTAGACACTATCAAATATTGATTAAAACTATTAATTTGTTATTTATTAGTAATTTTAATAATTAAAAAAATTATTGATATTTAAAAATTGAAATTTAAAATTTAATTTTATAAAATTAAATCTAATATTGAGATAAAGAAACAAAGTGAATGATGACAAAAGGGAAGAAGAATGATAATTTTGAAATAATATAAGATTTAGTACATAACTGAAATAATATCAGATTTAAAATGTAAAAAAAAAAACAAATTGTCCCAAACCCTCCAAAACCCCTAAAAGGGTATTTTCGTCACGAAACAAAGTGAAAATAGACCATTATCGAGATAAACGCTTAGTCCAGGGTTGTCTGGGGATATTTTTAAAGTCCAGGGTTCATTGGCGAGATAAACGCATAGTCCAGGGACTATTTTTGTAGTTCACTCTTTTCTATTTAGTAAAATTGAGTGAACTTCAAAAATAGTCCCTTAGTCGTTTATTTTGAAATTGGTCCTTTTGGCTTTTTTTGGTACGAAAATGCCCTTTTGGGGGGTTTGGGCAGTTTGGTCTTTTTACACTTAACATATTAAATCGATACTCCCTCCGTTTCACTATAGTTGAGGCGGAACCTTTGGGCACGGAGACTAAGAAAGAGATATTGGGTGTGTTAAATAAATAGATAAAAAAGTAAGAGAAATGAAAAGGTAGAGAGAATAAAGTAGAGAGAATAAAGTAAGAGAAAATAAAGTAAGAAAGAGAAAAAAGTTACCATATATGTGACAAACACGGATTTTGCATGTTTTTAAGGGCTAGATTTGACTCATTTTAAATGTCAATCATGCAAATTATGTTCTTAAATTGCATGTTATACATTTGGTATTTTTGATGTGTTTGTTGGTTAATGATAGAAAAAGATAGAAAAAAGGTGCAAAAAGGTCAAGGTGCATCAGCCTCTGTTCGATCCCATTCTGCCAGCGTGTTTAAAGTCCAATCAGTACTTAATACATGCCATTCTCTTCGTCTTTGAAAGATCTTTGCGTGGATATCTCGCACGTCTCAATCGGAGTTCTGTGGAGAAAGTCATGACCATTCTATGAACATTGCGCAGTGCAGTCAAAGCTAGCGGAAATTAGGCGAAAAATCAAGGAAGAAATTATTGCCCAAATATCTCGAATTAATTGGGCAATCAAAATTATTAAATTTTCTATTACTTGGTGGTGAATTTTTACCATGTCTAAGCCTTTTTTCCACCTATAAATACATCTTAACCTAATTCATCATTCTCGATCTCAGAGCCTCCAATCCTTCTTCCCCTCTACATATTGTTCCCGTCCATAATCCACACATAATTGATCCATCTTCCATTGGAGCGGAGTCTGCAGATCCAGGCAACAGAAGACTGAAGATTGAAGATTCAACCTTGGGTTTTATCGATTTCTTTCATGTCTAGTACTTTTACTGTTTTTACTACTTGTCTATGAGTAGTTAAACATTATTTGTAGATATTTTGGTGAAGACTCTTATGAACATGTTTTGATCTATTAAATTGAACTTTTTCCTAGCTCTTGTGATTGTTTTGCTTGTTCTTGTGCTTTTGTTGTTCTTTTGTCTGGCCAACTTTAGAACTATGTCCGTTTAACTAGATTAATTGAGACATAGCTAGTTTTACGTGGTAAAAGGAACGAATACAACACATAGGTTTATCTGCACTCGAGAGAGGGGACCCTTTGTGAGGGCTTGAGTCTTAAGAACTTAAGGAGTTATAATCTAATCCATTGGAAGGAGACTTTGATAGTTAGAGTCTAATCTGCTGCGTAGGTGCACTCGAGAGAGGGCTTATCCTAGAATCGCGACTTTCCTAATAATCCTGGAGACACATAAAGGTAAAGGTTCTATGAGATTAATCATCATTAGGTCGTAGTAGTTGGATCCTAAAACTCTACATTCTTTAGTTTGCTTTGTATTATTTTGTTTTCTTTTATTTGTTTATCTATTTCAGTCTAGTTTTATAAATACAAAATCCCAAAAGTTCGTGTCTCTAAATAGTATATGACGCTTAGTATATGATAGCCAGTGGCAATCTTATTTCCTGTGTTCGATGTCCCGGTACTGACCTTTAGCTATACTAGATCTACCATGTAAACTTGTAGGTATTTTTAGTGCTACTAAATAGTGCATCAATATGGAAATGACTCAACTATGAAGAAACTTCCTGAAATGGACAAATGACTCAACTATAGTGAAACGGATGGAGTATTATTTCAGTTATGTACTAAATTTGATATTTATTCAAAATTATCATTCTTCTTCCCTTTTGTCATCCTTCACTTGGTTTCTTTATTTCAATATTAGATTTAATTTTATAAAATTTTAAATTTTAATTTTTAAATATCAATAAAAAAAATTAATTATAAAAATTATTAAATAACAAAAATTAATAGTCATAATCAATATTTGATAGTGTATAATATTTAATCAATAATATATGATAACGCCTTAGTTTTAATCAATATTTAATAGTATTAATCATAATAGATCATATAACACCATTTATTCTGAAATAAATATGCATCTAATGTAAGACTAATATAATTTTCATTTTTAAATTTGAAAACAATCAAAATTTACTAGAAAATTTCAACAAAAATACTCATATGTAAAATTTTTAGTAGGATCAAATTTTTAGTCAACTTCATAATATTCAATCATAAGCAATTATAACAACCGAACGAAGGCTAAATAGAATAGCTCTTATTCTTCCGTTATGATTAATAGTATTATTTTTCTATACTTCTTCAATTCAGGTGAATATTATATTAAATAACAAAAATTAATACTAGTTTTAATCAACATTTATAGTGTCCATGAATGAATAGTTTTAATTAAAAAAATTTGTTAATATTTAAAAATCAAAATTTAAAATTTAATTTTATAATATTAAATCTAATATTGAAATAAAAAAACAAAGTGAAAGATGACAAAATGGAAGAAGAGTGATAATTTTGAAATAATATCAAATTTAGTACTCCCTCCGTCCCGCCTAAGATGACACATTGCTTAGCCGGCACGAGATTTTAGGAGTTATTGGTTAAAGTGTTTATTGGAGAGAGAAGAGGTGGATGTAAGTATTAAAGTAGAGAGATAAAGAAAGATAGATATTTTAATAGAAGTGAGAAAAAGTGGTTGAGTGTATTAATTGGAGAGAGAAAGTTACCAAAAAAGGAAATGTGTCATCTTAGTTGGGACAAACTAAAACGGCAAACGTGTCATCTTAAGCGGGATGATGTGAATCCATGTATTTTATGATCCATTTCCCAAGAATTACCCATTTAATGATGTTTGATCTAAATATTTTTGTTAGATTGATTTTCAATTTATCAACACAAGACACAAGATAATAAAGATCCAACCAACAAAAATTGAATCTAAACAAGAATGGATGGAAGATTAGGAATGGAAAGCATGTGTATAAAGATGAGATAAGAGAGCTACAACCATAGGACCTTAACCAAAAAGATGGAGACAACCCTAGGCAACTTTCATTAGCTCTATCACCCCTTGGCTCCACTACTCAATGGATACACTCCATTGATGCATACCTCTACTTGAATCAATCAAAGATGGAAACAAGCAACCTTCAAGGAAGGAATTGGATACAATCCTCAAAGATGAAACTCTCTAGGGTAGAAATTTTAATTCAGCAAAAATCTAAAGAAAAGAAATGACATCAAGAGGTATTTATACTATGGGTCCAAAAATAGAAAGTTGGCCCACAAAATCTAAAAAAATTGGCATAATCGCCCGGTCGGGCGTTTTTCACATGCCAAAATGCCCGGCCCGGGCGTTTTCCCTGTCCCCGGGCGATTTTCACAAGCGAAACGCCCGGTCGGGCGTTTTTCCCGAAGCTCCCGGCCTTCTCTGCGCGACTTCCGTAAAACCGCCATAACTCCCTCATTCGGACTCCGATTGGGATGTGCAAGATACCCACGCGAAGCTGTTTCCAAGACAAAGACAATGGCGGTAGTTTCATAGCTTTCGGATGTCATCTCAATAGGACAACTTCCAGTTGAATCCAACTGGTCGGCCCTCGTTCTTCAGCACGATCCTCAACTTTGGCTCATCCGTCCTCCTAGGCTCCTCCCGCTTGGATTTTCGAATGAAAGTTGCGAGTCCATCCCGAAGCCGCCTCGTCATGGCTCTCGTCATGGGTCCAACACGTGAGGTCGTATCAGGGACGGAGGGAGTACATAACTGAAATAATATTAGATTTAAAATGTTAAAAGTGTAAAAAGACCAAATTGCCTAAACCCCTCAAAAGGGCATTTTCATACCAAAAAAGCCAAAAGGACCAATTTCGAGATAAACCCTTAGTCCAGGGACTACTGACGATATTTTTGAAGTCCAGGAACTATGGGCGAGATAAACCTATAGTCCAGGGACCATTTTTTAAGTTCACTCGTAAAAATTAAACCAAGAAACATGCACTAAAAGACGCCATTGGAAAATGGAGTATTAAATGATAAAAGGAGATCCTATAAGAGAGCTTACAGAACAAGCACTACATTTAAACTAACAATTGGCCCTATCAATTGATATGGATCTAGATAGCCTCACTCAAAATATCTTTGTGAACTACAAGCAAAATATAGTACCCGGTCGGTGCATGATGGCCCGAACCTGGTGTCAAGACCCGAATTTTGCATGCTGATCTTCCAACCTGGTGTCACGACCCGAATTTTGCACGATGATCTTCCGATCTGGTGTCAAGACCCGAATTTTGCACGTTGATCTTCCGATCTGGTGTCAAGACCCGAATTTTGCACATTGATCTTCCAATCTGGTGTCAAGACCCCAATTTTGCATGATGATCTTCCAATCTGGTGTCAAGACCCGAATTTTGCACGCTGATCTTCCAACCTGGTGTCCAGACCCGAATTTTGCACGCTGATCTTCCAACCTGGTGTCAAGACCCGAATTTTGCACGCTGATCTTCCAACCTGGTGTCAAGACCCGAATTCTGCACTAGTAATCTTTGACTCATCGAGAATGAATGAGTAGCAAACGATAGCGATATCATTGTCACCATGATGATCGAGCCTTTGTCTAGCCGACCCAGAGGGATGCTAAACCGGACCGGAACTTGCTGCCCTTATCTGAATCTAGATTCGGATATGGGTGAAAGGATCTTTGGCAAATACCCAAACCACAGATGCAAATAAGCCAGTGAAAATGCTTCGAGAGTCAAATCCGTTGGGAATATTACATTAGTAAAATTGTAATATGTATGTGGGTTACTTCCACCAACATGGATTCGACCATCGCGAAGCAATATTGCTGCAGTGGTACATTCTGGGGGTCGAGGTTGGGTTCTGAACCTCAAACCTCGACCCAAGTCACCTATCGGATAGTAGACAACCGGCGACAAAACAGGGGTCCGACCGGAGGGCATGGTCTCCATAACCCATCGGGGACCCAGGTCGTTTATCTGGATTCTCCCACAATTGTTGAGAGCCTTTTCAAAATGACCATTATTGGCTTTTGTAAAAGATCTTTTCGGTGCGCCGCCACACACCATGACCTCAGCTGTGCTGGGGTAGTTCCTCGGGTCCCCACCTGGGATGGTCGGGTAGATTTTGGTCACCCTCGAGCTCTTGTGATCGAACATTATTGCTCGATTGTTGGCGAAAATGAACAAATTTCCGTCAACGTTCAAGAACACAAACGGATAGAGATTGTTTTCAAGCCGAGCTTCGTTAGTATGGGCTAGGAATGGAAGATAGTGGGAGTGTCACAACCGCCCTTTCTAGGGTTAATAAATACGGGTTGTTTCAGGCAGCATGTTTTTTCAGGCGATGAACCAAGAAAGGTTTTTAGAGAGATTTAAATGGTGTTGGTAATGTGTGCACGTAAAAAAACGTTCTATTATATTTGAAGATGGTTAATTAAAAACAACATTGTTGTTTTAAAGTATTACAATTTCATGTGACCTTTATTAATTACTACTCCCTTCGTTCTATAGTAATAGAGTCATTTTGCCATTTTGGTACGTTCCATAGTAATAGAGTCATTTGACTTTTTAGTAAAAGTCAACATATTTTTCAACACCTACTTTTCTCTCTCTTACTTTTTTCTATCTTCATCTCTTTACCTTTTTCATTTCCACTTTATTCTCTCTTTACTTTACTAGACTAATCTTACACAATTTTTCTTAATCTTCGTATTGAAAAGAAACGTCTTCATTACTATGGAACGGAAAGAGTACAATAATTCTCATTTTGTCCATTCACAGCCACAAATTTTAGTTAGTGACATTTTTGTGGTTAGGGTTATGATTGGAATTGTAATCCACTGTCACGAGAGACAAGAAATAAATCGATCGAATAATATCCGATCAAAAAGTATGGCCAACATAGATACATAAATCTTTTTAAATTTATAATGGTCCGAGTAACGAATACCCACGGATTTATAGACAATTTATGTATGTTGTCTCATCCTATATTATGGAGTAAATCTGTAAATTCCATTCTTGGACCATGTCAGAAATCATAAAAATAGGATTTAAAAATTATATAAGAATTTGATTTAACTAACAAAAGTGCGAAACTTGATTTGATTTTCAGTTAGTCTATGATTAGAATTACTTTAATAAGTCCAAAAAAGGAGGTTGATATCACAGGGGCATCCATGTGCAATAGGGATCACTTAATATTTTCCCTTCTCAATCACTTATTTTATCCCTCACAAACATAAAATATGATGATAAGTCCCTTACCTATGTTTATAAGGAGTAAAGTAGGAGATGGAATAGAGAAAGTATTAGGTGATCCCAAGTGATTTATGTGGGCTTGCTTTCGTCATTGTGATTATCGGCCAACTAAGATTTGGCTTTAAGATGTGGCATCGGTAACCACAACATGAAGTTGTGGACAAGAAGAAAATAGGTTTAAATTTGGTTGTTATGCCTCGCTATCTTCCTCTGATAAACTCCATCCGTTTTCTAAAAATAGCAACTATTTTTATTTTGGATTGTTCCTTAAAAATAAAAATTTTAAAATCTTTCTATTTTAGGACATGGACCTACAATCCACTAACTCTACTTTCATTACTTTTTCTCTTTTGCTTTCTTACTTTACTCATTTTTCTTTTCATCTCTCTTACTTTACCAATTTTTCTCACTTATTTTATCAATTGTGCATTAAAACCCGTGACATTTTAAATGTTTCTATTTTTTTAATACGGATGGAGTATCTCACACTCGCAATATTTATGTGTGTAAAATTGATAAATTTTATCATAATTCTTTAAAAAGTATTATGCAAAACGAATTAGGGATTAGTATAGCATCAAACCATCTAAAAGTAGTAAAAATAGACACTTTTATAATGATAATAGTAGTATGTACATACAATAAATTACATGAAAACTCACGAATTCGCGAAAAAAGCTTGACTCATATGTAATTAATCTGTATTTTGAGTTAGTTTGTTTGTTGACATGAAGCTTCTATGACAACTAATGATTAGACATATACTCTAATAGATAACTCATAATTATTTAATCTATGTCTAAGTCTAGAAATTAAATACAAATATCAAATATGGAATGCCCTGCCCCTCATAGCATTAACTATGCCCTGTCTCTAATGCCCTTAATAATTAGAAAGTTGTAAAATTAGTATGTGTTGAATGGGGAAAGACACTTCTCCTTAATCCTTATTATTTCATTAAGTTGGGTCATATAATCTCAAAATAGAGGAATTATTTATTTTACCAAACTGCCTCTTATATTATACACTATTTATTAATAATAGTATAATAAGTTTCAAAATAACTTTATTTGCTATTAAAAATACCTAAAATCAATTGATAATCACAAAAATAGGTAGTATTTTATAAATAAACCCATAAATCTCGAAATATTCTATAAAGAAAGCTACCCGGAGTCGAGTAATAAACAAGAATCATATATTACGAAATGCATAATTTAAGCAACTCACATAATAACAATTTTTATTAGGAAAACGATGAGAATAATATTGATTCAATATTATGTATCCAATTATATTCCATGTTTATCATAAAAAAATATTAACTAAATTATTTTACAAAAAGGTTCCGCCCCTGTTTTAGTGGTAGCATTGTGATTTGTAAGCCATGACTATATTATTTTAAAAAAATTGGAAAAGGTCATAGATACTTTAAATAAAGTAATAATAAGACCATCATTATTTAAACTTTTCAAGTGTAAATTTTGGAATATATAAAGAAAAGGAATAGATCGATTCTCCGCGCTCTTGTAATTGTAATCATTTCGAAAGCAGAGAGAATAAACAAATAAAAGAGTATTGTTCCTCAAGGTTTAGACACAAAATAGTATCTTCATAAATTAATCATCTTTGTTTTTCTAAATTGTCGAATAAAAGGACTTTTATAATTAGTCAAAGTTATTCAGTGCTACCAAAGTAATTTCTTGATTAAATAAATCTAATTCACGATTAAAGAAATGTTTGCGAAATAATTATGTTGGGGAATAAAATTTGCTTGTTGCTGGCTTTTTATTATTCTATTCACGGTGAACAACATTTCCTTTGCACCGCGTCTAATTATGGAGATTCCTGTATTAATTGCACCACTAAAAAATTAATCAACGATATAAATACTTAAAGTTAGCCAAATAGTCAGAATAAGTGAAAAATTTATATATTTAGATACTAACAGATCATCATGGTACGCATATATTAGAAATTCTAGATAGCGAGCAAGTGTTATTCATAACATTGAGTCGTTTGATTATATTTTATTTGTTTTTTCCCATCTTTACATTAAAAAACCTTCTTAGTACATTAATGTTAATATCAACGGCCATACATATTGTGATCATATAAGATGGACTAGCGTTATAACTCATCTCATTTTCATATTATTCTCAATCGATTTGTTTTGTACGTACTATGACTGTTTTACTACATATTTTATATAATATAAGCATCATTTACGAATACTATTTTCGTTTGGTTAATTCTAACATCTGAAAATTACATATTGAACCTATCAACCTATATATAGAGATTGAAGGGAAAACAAAATGTGTTATTACCAACTTAATCATTTTTAAGTTGTCAAAAGACGCAAAATAAATTTAGCCCGATATAGTTAATTTACTAAACAACTTGCACGAATTAAATAATTTTTTTCAATTCTAACTTGAAATTGATTTCCAATGTCAGAAAGTACAATTTTTTTTACATACTATCTGAGTTGAACACATATAAGTGTACCTAATAATATGACTTTCCGATAATTTCAACCCAACAGATCAATAATCTACTGTATATTTAAAAATCCTTTAGTTAATTATTGCATATACGTATTCAAAAATCACCCACAACATGATTTAATTGGGGGTGGATCCCCTAGTGTGATATAAATCACAGCATATTGTGATGTGCTCAATACGCACAAATTCATGAACAAAACGCAGACTTCTATCACCAATCTCTTTCTTCATCTTTTTCAATATTTTAATTCTTATTTTTCTCTTTCTTCATCTTTTTCAATCTTTTAATTCTTATTTCTTTCTTGTTTTCTCTTTCTTCATCTTTTTCAATATTTTAATTCTTATTTCTTTCTTGTTTTCATATTACTATATTACTAAATAATGAAAACATTATATTATATTTAGCTCGAAAATATTGCATACTTAATTTTTTTTCTTTCTTAAACAACGAAATTTTGGTAAAATCTGAAAATATAATTGTAGTTATCATTTTTAATAAAATATTTTAAAAAATGATAGCTATAAATTAAGTCATACAGTAGTATTTAAAATTGAATGATAAATATACGCCCCAATTGAATGTTAGTCAAATCATCAAATATATAAAATATGAAGTATTAAAAGAAAAAATCAAGGGTAACATATTTTTGAGATAAGTATTTTATTTCAATTATGATAACTATAATTAATAGTACAACTAATATTTAAAACTGAAAGATAAAAATATGCCCCATTAAAAATTATTCAAATCCGAAAGAAAAAATGTAAATCAAATAATCAGATATGCAAATAATTAACAACGAAAGAAAAAAAAATAGCATAAAAATTAGAATGAATATGAAATGAGCATATCTTACAATGCTTTTTAGTAATATGAAAACAAGAAAGTAAGAATTAAGATATTGAAAAAGACGAAGAAAGAGAATGGTGATAGAAGTCTACGTTTTGTTCATGAATTTGTGCGTATTGAGCACAACACAATATGCTGTGTTTTATACCACAGTAGGGGATCCACCCCCGATTTAATTACCTAACTTATTTGGTTATAATAAAAACTTATTCAGTCGTTGAATTATGAATCATAGCGAACCATCAAGTGAATTACCCAACCACCAATCTCTACTAGCTAGCTAGGGTTTGGTTGTAAAATAATTTTTTTCTGAAAAGAAGAATATTTATTATGTAGACTGAAGGATTATTTTTTTGTCATAAATACGTACAAAAGGTCAGGTAGAACGATTTATGTGTTGGAATTGAGTCGGTTAGTGGGCCATCACAATTCACACAGGCTAATAGGATAGTTAAATTTATTTACCATTAGGCTAAACATATAATGAATGTATATGTGTATATTAGAGCATCCACAGCAGTGCATTTTTTACCGTCCGTCCGTCCGTGCCAGCGGCAAGGACGACCTCGTCTGCCGCTGCGAGTTGTTCGTCCGTGCCGCTGAGTAGCCCTACGTGACGTCTTCCTTGCCGTTGGCAAATTCGAATTTTCTTTTTTAAAAAAAAAAATCATAAATAATTCAAAATAATACTAAAAAATAAAAAAAAAAATATTTTAGGATTCCCAAAAAATAGAGCCGTTTATGGAAGTTTTTTTTGGATTTTTGTGATTTTTTTTTAATCCCAATATCATCTATAAATACACACATTTATCATCCACTTTTCACATCAAATTATCTCTTATTCATACTTTTTCATAGTAAATCATCTACATCTTCCTCTCTCACCCAAACTCTCTCTAAAAAATTCAAAAATGGATTTCACCAATCTCATTGCGGAAGCGGAGCGCGAAGAACAAGAATATTATGAACAATATCGTGTCGCCTAAGAAGCCTATGTCGCCGCCAATTCCCCGCCCCTCCTCCTCAACCAACTAGAGCAAAACGTCGCTACATCCCTCGTGATCGAGAGGGAGCCCATGAAAGGCTCGTTGCCGACTATTTTTCCAACCAGCCGCGGTATCCAGAAAATTACTTTCGGCGCCGTTCTGCTTTTGGCGAGGAATTCCTTCGGGCACCAACCACCGACGATTGTCAACGGTTGCTTCATCTTCACGAAACGGTCCACGGTTTTCCCGGTATGCTAGGCAGCATTGACTGCATGCATTGGAAGTGGAAGAATTGTCCGACTGCTTGGAGGGGGCAACACTTAAGCGGCCACAAAGGTGGCGGCCCAACGCTTATCCTTGAAGCGGTCGCCAACTACCGCCTATGGATTTGGCATGCATATTTCGGTGTTGCCGGATCCAACAACGACTTGAACGTGTTATATTCTTCACCACTCTTCGATGATGTTTTGAATGGTGTAGCACCGGTGATCGACTTCACCGTCAACGGAAATGCATACCACATGGGTTACTATCTCGCCGATGGTATCTACCCAAGGTGGTCGACTTTCGTAAAGTCATTCAGCAATCCACAAGAGCAAAGACGGATTCTTTTTGTGCAACGTCAAGAGTCTGCTCGGAAAGACGTCGAAAGAGCTTTTGGTGTCCTTCAAGGCCGATTCAACATTGTGAAGTCCCCTTCTCGGCTTTGGTACGTTAAAAATATCGCCGACATCATGTACACGTGTATTATCTTGCACAATATGATTATAGCTGACGAAGGACCGATGGCGGCTAACTTTTACGACGAGGATGAAGCCGGAAGCTCAACCGCGAGGTCTCCCCCACGCCGAGGTGTGCATACGACGGTGAACGAGAGGATCGAAAGAAGACATACAATGAGCGATACAAGAGCCCACACTGAGCTACAAAAAGATCTAATCAATCACATTTGGGAAAAATTCGGCAACGAGTAGTGCGTCTTTTTAATTTTATTGATTTTAATTGTGTAATTTTTAATTTTTAGGATTTTAATTGTGTAATTTTTAATTTTTAGGATTTTAATTATGTAATTTTTAATTATTTTGTAATTTGTAATAGTATTTCGGATATTTTTAATGTATTTTAATATTGTGGAAATATTTTTATTTAAATTGAACAATAGAATGGTGGGACTCTTGAGCTTGTCCTAAGAGTCCGGATGGGGATGCTCTTAGCATTAATGGAACTGGTTTTTGGAATAGTTGAAACGGGTAATTGAATTCACCTGCTTGAATTGGAAATATCGAGGAATCTTGTTAAAAGAGTATTCTATTCCAAATCAAGACGACAAAATTAAAATAAAAAGGTGAAAAAGGGAATGTTCACAATTTCACATGGGGTGCACCAAATGGTGAGTTCTCAAAAAAGTCTTCCATCTAGGTGGCTGGGCTTGTCCCCTCCACACTCGACATTCATATTCATGCACCCACAACCACCTTTCCTCTCCTCGCCCTCTTATATACTCTTCCTTTCCTCATCTCTTACCTTCAAAATCTTCAACTTTAATTAACATCCACATATTAATCATGCTTTCCCATCTTAATTTGGAAGCCACTGAGCTCAGATTGGGCCTCCCCGGCTCCATTGACGACGTCCCTTCCACCAACAAGAGACCCTCGCCCGAGGACCATCAAACTCCACCCGCGCCTAAGTAAGTTCATTCATTAAGTCTAGGGGTATTTGCTCGTAAATTTTTACAATGCGATATGATTTTGCAATCAATAAAGATTCTAATTTATATTAAAACAAGCTATGTGAGTAGTAATATTTATTGAAGTCTAGTTGGTTGCAAAATCAGAACAAATGAAAATTAAGTACTAATTAACTCGCGGTATAGGAATTTCCAGACAAATAACCCTTGTTTTTATTTAGTTGCTATGTGATGTTATGACTAATAATTGGATGGATGTGCAGAGCGCAGATAGTGGGGTGGCCACCGGTGAAGTCATACCGGAAGAGCACAGCCGCGGCGAAGAATGAGGAGGCGGAGAGTGGGATGTATGTGAAAGTGAGCATGGATGGAGCTCCTTATCTAAGAAAGATTGATATCAAGCTTTACAATGGATATTCCCACCTGCTTACTGCTTTGGAAGACATGTTCAAGCTCTCTATAGGTATATATTTTCTCATCATTATATATAATATCAAGAATTTTGGATTTCTCTATAGGTATGTAAATATTTTTTGATCGTTTAATTTTGGATGATCAGGTGAATATTCAGAGAGGGAAGGCTACAAAGGGTCGGAATATGCGCCTGCCTACGAGGATAAAGATGGCGATTTGATGCTCGTTGGAGATGTTCCATGGGAGTAAGTTCCCTCACTTTAGATATATATGAATGTTAATTGATGAATTAATGGAATATGCATGCTGATTATGATGAGGATTTTGCAGAATGTTCATGTCTTCTTGCAAGAGACTGAGGATCATGAGAGGAGCGGACGCCAGAGGTTTGGCTTCTGCTCAATAGTTGACGATGAAGTGCGGCCTAGTTGATAAGGCGCTTCCGTTTGATCAATGTTTTATGATCATGTAATGTTTTGTGTTTTTGAATTGAAAAAAAAAAACATATATACTTAGGTGTAGAGGAATACTGAGAGAATACATACTATATATCTTCATTGTTTCGAGTTGGGTTTGTGTTTTTTCGATCATATTGTGATGCAATATGGTTGATATTGTTGCTCAATTCTAGTTTTTCTTGAATAGAATTCTGGATTCTATTTTACATGTATTGTTGCTATTATCCACAGTATCTGAGGTTGAGGCAAAATTTGTTCTTCATTTTATATCTGATGCTTGTTCTAATTTAGTTCTTATTGTTATGTTATCACTCCATATATAACATGTTTGATAAGATAGTAATACCAAGATAGAGAATTATATTTGAACATTTTTAATTGTTTGATATCATATTTATGCTTAACTCAAAGCCCAATGTAAGACAAGAGTCCGTCTCATCTTGCCAAAATTATAACTTTAACTATATTTACATAACCCACCAGTTTGTCAAGTGAAGCCACTGTTACTTAATAATACTATACAAATTTAGATAATTCTTTTCTATCAAACAACAATGAAAAAAATCTTATCTCTGCATATCTAGACATAAAGTCCGTATTTATTAGCTTGTTTTACGTATCTTCTCATATCTCAACTTTTTTATCAAATACTCACTCCGTCCGCGAATAGGAGTCCCGTTTTTCCATTTTAGTCCGTCCGCGAATAGGAGTCTCGGTTCACTTTTACCATAAATGGTAATAAGGTCCCACCTTCCACTAACTCATTTCACTCACATTTTATTTAAAACTAATATAATACAAGTGGGACCCCTATTCCACTAACTTTTTTCCACCCACTTTTCTTAACATTTTTTAAAACCCGTGCCGTCGACAAATGGGACTTCTAATAACGGACGGAGGGAGTAGGTCCTTAATGTTTGTCTGTCAATCCGATTTCTAGCCTTTAACTGCAGTCTGCAAATGATATGTAATATATTTAATATCTTCTCCACCTAATTACATTATTACATATGCATATAATAGAGGACATGCTTTATTAATTTGATCTCTTTTCGATACGCGCAGTACATATCACATACCTAATTAAAACAAAGAATTTGATATTTGTTGGGTAAAGTTCGACCTAACCTAACCAATAGAACATTTTTATAGGAAAAAGTATCTCAATAAAGCTAGATCGTATCATTTCACAACAACAATAAAGAACAAGATCAAGAAAAAATTCCATGTGATGAGAACGTACTCGAATGGATATTATATATTTGTGGGAGAGACAGTATCCAAAGTAGTTCCAAATGAAAAACGATTATGCTAGGTTATTGGCAAGCATGAGAAATTAATAGTGTCACTATAAGATTCTTTTTAAGCAAAGGAGAAAAATAATTTGTGCTTTGTAGACTTTTGAATATTGAAATCATGGTGCAGATTGTATAAGATTCGAAGTACATATTTGGAGCCCTGTGCTACAAAAGCTATTTTCTTTTAACTTTATTTTCCTTGAAAAGATGCATTATATAAATAAATATATTGTACTAGTATCTTTGAGGTATGTGTCATGTATAAATTTGTTAACTTGAGAATATTACACATGTTTCAACTTTGGAAAACAACCCGACACAAAGCCACAGTGTAATTAGATTATGATTCTAAAATCCTCAGCTTCCAATCTTTATATATTCTATATGAAAAAGAATGCAAGTGGGAATAATCTACTATTTGAGTGTTTGTATTTAGACATTTGTTTTCACTAAGATTAGCATACATGAATAATAGGTCTTCATAACTCTAACTCTGTTTATTTAGTCTTCTCCCTTTGACCTGTCACAAAAACTTGGGTGCACGCAGGTAAGGTCATCCAGACCCAACTTGAACCTGCCCTATGACCCCAACTCGTGGCTTATTTTATAAAACTAGTAGTAACACTTATTATCAAGAAAAATAATTGCTCCATTACTTCGCCTGGAAAATAACTCTCTCAAGACAAGAACGAAAGCACCCGACACGAGCAAAGAAAGCGCAACCCTAGACCCTAGACATTGAGGATGCGTCCATTGTCACGGTTTCCTTACTCTAATTAACTTATACCATGGATTCAATCTTCACAATAAATTGGCACATAATTTCAAGGAACAAGGCAAAAATGATGATTACATTTCATTGACAGATATTGATTAGATAGATACACAATTCAACTAGGATACTGAACAAAAAAAATGACATTGAACCATATCAGCTAAGGTATTTTTAATTCAGATAAAGCAAAGCAAAATTAAGGTTAGATCGCCTTTTAACTATGTTGGTCTATCTTATACAGTTGAAGCTTAACTCCTATCTGCGAGCACATGTATTCATAAGATTCTTTTGAGCACCAAGTGTCCTATGTACGGTCCGCAACATTTTCACTATCAATTTAAATAGCATGTAGTATACATACATGGTATAGCAGGTTGTTGATAAGAGTTTGAAGGTCAGTATCTTTCACCAGTGAGATAGGAGTGTGTTCAACGTCAGCTTTTCCAGCTTTCATAGAAGTCGACTTTGTGCCAGATAGCCAAGTCTAAACCACCTTACTGAAGCTCTCCAAAGGCAACGCGACGTTCACGCTGGCTTAAGTTAAGCATCTTCAAAGTTGACAATACACCACTGAATCACACCTCCTCCTTGCTTGTTACATTGACGATTTGTGAAGTTTCATCGTCTAGCTGTGGTGCTCTCTGATCCTCCCTGGGTTTATGATCATCATCAGCATCTGAAGCTGGAGAATCAGAACTTTGATTTGAAACCATCAAGGCTGTTGAAGAATTTTGAACCACAGTATCCGGCTCTGTGCTCGATGACTCCTCCCCAGGACTATCATCAGAAGCAACATATGATATACCGTACCTTTGCGCATGAGTTAGTCCAGGACAGTATCCCTGTCATGAATGGAGCGAAAAGAATTGTAGCCGAATTTAGACTTGTCAAGAAAACAGATCAATACAGAAAGTGTGTATAAGCTAAGGCAGGCTGCATGGCCAATATGAATAAGGGTGATGCAGTATTGGAAGAGTTATATTTTTGGTTTTATTTATTTCCTAGTTAATATAATTAGTAGATGGAAAAATATTAGAAGTAATTGTTTTTCCTACTACAAATTAGGTTTTCCAACTTTGCTTATTTTCCTTTTAGTTATTGTCCTTCTAGTTTTATTTTCCATAAGTTTAGGATTTCCCTTTGCCTATATAAAGGCCTCATTGTTGAACTTAAAAGACAGACTTTGATCATATATTTTGACATTGAGTTTTATACTCTCAAGTTCTCAATTTAGTTGAGTTCTTTTTATCTACCAGTTCAGTCATTAAGAGTTATATTTTTGGTTTTATTTATTTCCTAGTTAATATAATTAGTAGAAGGAAAAACAATTACTTCTAATAATTTTCCATCTACTAATTATATTAACTAGGAAATAAATAAAACCAAAAATATAACTCTTCCAATACTGCATCAAAGGGTGTGTCGAAAGATGCACACGGCACTCCACACTGACCTTGATCAATCCTGATGCGCGTGATTTTCGTGAATCAGAGCGTGATAAAATCTTTGCATCTGTGTTTGTAAGAGATTCTGAAATATTTGTGGTTGAAGAGTCCCTTGCAGCTTCTGAAAAGAAGGTTTCTTGTCTCAAGTTGCTGCTTCTACAGTATGCTCCAAGATAGCTACAATGTTCACTAACTAAAGATACTTGCGGAGTGGCCGGAAGCAAGTGGCCTTCGGTGCTAAAGATGTACCTGTAGATGGGGATAGATGGCACCAAGAGAGCATTGGTAAAAGTCTCGGATATTTTTTACTCCTATGAAAAATAACTCGGCAATGATAAGATGTTAATGTAGGAGTTTAAGGTCAATCACTTCATGAATAACCATTGCAGTTGAATGTCAGTATGTAAACGTGTAAATAGAAAAGCTACAATAAACTCAAGAGCATGAATTAGTAAATAAGTTGAAAACAGAAGTAGTTGTCGTCACCAACTTACGGGTATGGGCCATTCTCAACCAAGTTATCTGGACCAGCAGCCAAATCAAATAGCAACCACAGGTATTTGACCTAAAAGAGTTATTGCTAATTAAATTCTAAATGAATGTGAGAGAATAGATGTGTTGAGCATGAAAAAAAACAAAACAAACAATACGCAGAAAGCATGCTTTGTCACATGCAAAGCTGAGAGGGTGGGGTTAATTATGATTGGAGATTCACACTGAAATGAAATGAATTTTAACTCAGTTTTTCTTCTCTTTAATACTTAATTCACAGTATTTGCCAACCTACGTTATGTACTAATCAAATTTTCTAGGAAAAATAGTAACATGACATTTTTATGGAAACCCTGGATGACTTACAGTCTCAGCCAAAAAGAAGCTTTCCATGTGATCTTCTTGCTGATGAAACTCTACATCTGAAATATGACAATATCCACAAGTGCATCGAGCGGCGTACTGCAAGCTAGCAAGCATGTCCCTTCCGGCATCGAGAAATCTAAGCATAATTGGATGGTTGCATTTTAGTAAAAGAATTTTCCAAAGATCCATACATATTTGAAGAAACACAAAAGCAAACCTGGGGTTTCGAGTAGCTTTGTAAAGCCAATATGTACTTTCTATTAATTCAGGACGCAGCGGATAACTTTTCTGACCTTGCTGGTTGATGTCATTATGAAAAGATGAGAAAAATACAGGTCACAGAAGCCAAGGGAAAAATAGAAACCATCAAACAGATAAGGCAAACCCCACAAAACTGGGATATATTAACCCAGTGAACAATCTTAACAAGGTCCTTGAGTTTATCTGGCACATGCCTAACAAAAATCTAATATAATGAAAAGTCTCGAGAACCTCAAAAAAAACATATTTGTGTAGTAATTCATACCAAATCCAATTCTACTTTTCTCAGCCTTATGGAGGACCAGAGATGGACGAATGATGGCACCACAAAGTGGAGCTCAACTGACTGTACAACTCAATGACTACTCACAAATTCTGCCTCCAAATACATGAACTTTCAAAACTTCAATTGTTCTGATTCACAAAATTGATGTCGAGGCATACGTACTAAACAATGCAGTTGGATGTTTACGCTGTTCAGCTAGTCATGATAACATTAATTTTCAACCTCAGCTAGCCATTACATTAATTCGTCGCAAAGCAACAACCATGTGAAAACCAGAACAATTAGAATTTCATGTATTTGGAACTAGCCATACAGCATGCTAGTGACAGTCTTATACCAAAAGGAAATTGAAAATTAACAATCTAATTTGAGCAGCACATTAGGCATACCAGAGAGAAACAAATTATTTGATTTGATCAGCCACTTAATATTAGTACAAAAAACATGTTTTCTCAGGCGCACACACATGACTTTCAGAATCAAACCAACCACAGATAGACCATCAATTCTTAACTTTGCTTCATGTAAGGGAACATGAGCAGTGAGAAACAGAAACAAGTCCATCATTCTATAGAGTCACAGACATAGCACAACCTACACGTAACATTTTCTAACAATATGCTACTAAATTCAGCAATTATGCCTAAAGAGACAAACAAGCATTGGCTTTCTTTAACCATTTGGCATAACTTACATGGAAATGAATAAGAAAATAGTGGCGGATCAGATAGGCTTTATGGATTTCAGAACTTTGAATCGAGAAAGTGATTAAGCGGATAATCAATACATAGAAATAAAAGAAGGAAACTCTGAAACCCGATCCTCAGTAAAGTTCAAAGACCATGATAAACAAGTAAACTACCTGAACTTTAAAAGTGGCCAAATTAAAACCTTCTGGAGTGAAACCATATCTTTTCCAGACACTAAAGAAGGCAGCATGAGTTTTTATTGCAGGCTCGATATCCCCAGCCAGAACCTTACACAATTATCAAGAGCAGTTTACATATATAAGATTAAAAAATTACAACTTGGTACTGAGATAAAAACAACTTAGAAAAATAAATAAATCTACCTGAAGGCCAGGCCAAAATGCTTGCAGGCTATTAAATAATGGCCAAACAAGGGCAGCAGAATTCATATTCACCTCCACATACCTATGGATAATGACATTGATAAGGCATTATTTTCAATTAATTAAGAAGGTGAAAAGAAGAGTCAATCAGTTGAACAAGGCTGAGGAATATGCAATTAGGACAAAATGGTCAATGAATTTACTGACCAAGGATCATTATGAAGATATAGCATTGCAGCCCTATAAGCTTCTTGGAAGATGAAAAGGTACTCTTCATCTCCAAACAATATATAAGCCTGAAATTAATTATATAATTGTTAGAAAAGGGAAGGACTAAACAGTATCTATCAAAGAAACATCTTAACATAAATTTATCACAGGGTTTGATATATTATAACAAAAAAAAGGAAATTTTGTTCAAAAGGTGAGATACAATATATTCCTAACTGCTTAAAATAATCGTATCTGCATTAAGTTGACTTTTACATATAGACAACATATTACTCTATGTTTGGATCTGAAGATAAGAAGTTGAGAAATTATGAATGATCCCAAACCGTAGGTCAAGATAAACCAAGCTAGAAGGAAACAGTGTAGAAGCCAAAATTGACCTAACAAAATAAAGCAATTTAAAGCAAATATGAAGTCTATAAAATAAATCTAGGACCATCTCCCTACATTTGTCTAAAAGTAAGCAATGCAGATTTTCAAGCATAATATAACTAGATTTTCTACCAATAGCTTAATGGAATACAAAACTTTTTCTTAAAGAAAAGGTTAGTTTTTTTATAGATTTCTCTTGCAAAAAGTTTCAGAATTCACAAGGATTTTTAACATGATGTAGGCACGGAAAAATCACCCTGCAAATAAGAGCTAAAGAGTATATTTGAAGTAGCTTACATACAATTATTATTATTGCAATGCAGATTTCAATTTCCAGCAATAAAACAACTCACCTTGAGTAGATATTCATAGAAAGAGTCTATACTGGTTCCTATTCCAGCATCCTACAGCTCAACGGAGAAGATAAGAGGCAAAATTAGCCCACATCCAGTCGTGACAACAAAACTTTCCAAACAAAAGCATTCTTCATCTATATTTATAAACAACCTACACATATGATTTTCTTAATATGACAACCTTTCATATAAAATGAAGTATTCTTTAATGGTATATGTCTTTGTTCTATATGGTAGTACTCTTCATTTGTTATGATTGTGTTACCTTACAGAACAAAGACATACAACCATTAAATATTGATACTTCTGTAAGTATTACTTATCATACTATTTTACAATGTTTAACTACAATCCTTTAACAATTTATTTTTTCTCCTATCAGAAAGTTACTAGGTTAAAAATGACCTTTTGAGTCCATTCTCCAGAAAAAACATCAATGTGAGCACCAACTAAGTTGATTCTTGAACGGCGTGCCCATAGTCCTAGCACTGCATTCTTCGTGACTTCCTCAAAAACTACCCACAACAAGCCAAGCATTGAAAAGTTAGCACCACACAGAAACAAGGTTAAATTCTGAGATCCAAGTCTGTCTGACTTAATCTCTTACTTGGATCATTTGTCAGACGGCTCAGCATCCCAAATTCCAATGTCAGTGTCCCACCACCGGCTGTTGATGTAATCTACACAGGAGAGATCTTTTATATCATTCAAAGCCTCATAGAGACAAAAATATTTCTAAACAATCATTACAAAATGATTAATATAAGATAAAACCAGAAAATCTGTTACAAGCACACAATTAGACCTCTGATCGATACTTCATGGCCTGAATTCATTTTTTATGTGTCAGTGTATGAACTATCAAGGTTTTTTAAATCTGTTTTTCAACTAGGATTATTGGACAGTCAATTACATTGAACGATAGAACCATAAGATTAAAGGCATGTCAGTTTATATACAAATAATAGATATTTTAATAAAGTACTCTTAATAGTTAAAATCCACACAATTTACTGAATAGATACACACAACAATCTCATTAGATATTGTCCCAAAAAAGTTATAATAGTTCCATTAACTAAAACATCAAAGCAACTGGAGAAAAGTTGGCCGATAACTGGTGCCCTAGTTGACAAACCCATTACTCTTCAGTCATTATTCATATCATTTTCACCTTAGGAATTAGGATTACAAGAAATTTAGACATGTAATCCTTTGAAACCATTGAACTAACAAAAAATACTAACATGAATTGGGAGGACAAAGAATCAAACATTAGCAAGTTGAACGACATCGATGTCAATAATGTGGTCCTAAATGAATAAGCAGAATTTCTCTCTCTTATAATGATTTACTACTTAAGTAAAAAGATAGCACATTAACAGGGTTAAGAGAATACAAAGAGGCTTTGCCTTGCTTTCGTTTTCATCTACTCCATGCATTAAATTTACTGACCCAAAAGGGATTCCTGCAGCAAATATTATACATGAACATCAGCAAATTCCTACACAATACACATGCAAAAAGATGGAGGTTATCATCATAAAGCAAATAAACTTAGATCTAAAATCCTCCAACCAATGAAAATCTCACATAGCACATAGTGGTTTATTAACTAAAGAGACAATAGCCAGTAAATTACTGAACTTTGACCAAATTGGTTTTACACTCCAAATGCTGCCCTCATATTCAAAAAAATTCCAATTTTAGTTAATTATGAACAATTTCATTCGATCATGAAGAGTTTTAATCTCAGTCAAAAACAACGATGTTTGGTACGTAAGCCGGCCAATTTAGCCACCTCGGATTCTCAGGCGGACGTGAAAGCATCAAATTTGGTTGAAATCTAATCATTAGAAAAATTAGATCAAATTGAAAGATCAGTAATTGAACGACAGATCGTTAACGTGGAATTTTAAGCTGGTGTGCAAAACCATAATTTGGTCAAAGTGGTCATTTGCATGTTATTAACCCTTATACAAATAACCACATCACTGAAAACAACAAACAACATGAACCAGAAAGAAACTGAATTAATTCTCATCAGCGATGTAAATTACACCAAACAGCCATATCAAACAAAAATGGATCAAATTGATCAATCCAGCTTCAAAATATTATTAGTTAGAATTACGTGCAAGTACATAAATTTGTCAGTATTTTACTAGGGAAGTTGAGTAACAGCATAAAATCAAGCATCTATCCCACACTCCCCCATCAAGGAGAATTAGCTATATCAATCTTATGCATCTACCATGTTAAAGTCAAGGAACTCGTTTATGCTTAAAAGCCAACACCCATTGATAATACCTGTAGGAGTATCAAACGCAGGCAACATTCTACGAGCTAAATCCTCAGCCAAATGAAGCAACTCATCCTCGTATGAGGGTATTCTCATGCCCTAAACAAGTAAGAATCGATTAATAATAATAATATCAGTAGTTTTTCGATACTAATGAAGCCTATATCATAAATTCATAGTACAACTTTTTGAAGCAATTAGGCATGAAGCGAGACTACAATACACTCTTCTCTATTGGAAAAGAATTCACAGGTTGCAAAGAACAAGGATATCCAAGGATTATCTGATTAAGAGCATCAAGACAAAATACTGCATGTGATATATAAGCATACAGCCACTAGTGATAAACTGCAAGGCATCCAAGCATACTTAGAATAGCACGATTAGGAAAATTCAAAAAATTTATGCTTTTGTATATGGGCAATTCCACCTAATTCCATTGTTATGACTTTTTACATGGTTTTCCATTACCTCCTAAATAATGCTGAGGTGGATGAGTGAAATGAGATGACTACATACTTACATGAGGATATGATGATGCATAGAGAAGAAATAGTTTCTCCATCTGAATACATAAATATCTAGCAAAGATATGCACTATACACAAGAACAACAACAAGGATCATATGCCGATGAATATACCGTGTTATAATCACTTGCAATAAGATGTGCAGAAAGAAGGCCTCCAAGTATCCTTATTGTAGTCTCAAAGACCGAAACTGTTTTATTCTGCAAAACAATATATTAATACCAAATTTTAGCTAGGAACTTCTTTAAGAACCAATCAACCAAATCTGCCACGAGATGAACAAATTTAGCACTCAACTTCAAAATGACTGCTAGAGTTAACTCCAAATAGAAGCTAGGAATTTACTTTTCAATAACCTAATATGAAACAAAATCAACGTATCTTAGAAATCAACCTTTAAGTGACTGGAAAAATAGTTCGGAGCTGTCAGTCATTTCCATATAACTTTCTCCTAGCATAACTGAGAGACTAATATAGTACTCCCCCCATCCCACAAAAGATGTCACACTTGTGGGACGGCACGGGATTTTAGGAGGTTTTGTTTTGTGTGTTAAATGGAGAGAAAAAATATAATTTTTATATTTATGTGAGACAGAACTTTTTCCAAAAATGGAAAAGTGACATCTTTTGTGGGACAAACTAAAAAGGAAAGTGTGACATCTACTATGGGATGGAGGGAGTAAAAGTCAATAAAAGAATTATAATTAGAATATCATGAATTCATGACAATGATTACAAAGTCACTATATCGCTTTAAAGATAATGAGAATAGAAAGTATAATTAAAGTTAATAGTAAAAGATAAGCTAATACATTTAGTTATGTACCCCAACCCCACCTCTCCACGAAATAACACACATACCAACTGAAGAAAAAGGGTAAGCGAATGAAGAGAGACTGAAGAAAAAGTAGAAGAATACTCCAAAGAACTTGTAAGTGCATATGTTCATTTCAGATATACAAATGAAAGAAATGCTAGATCTAGAAAATTCAATCAGTACATAAAATGCAACATAGAGTACCAATGTACCATATTGACAGGTCTCCCAGTTAGCTAAGAACAAAATTTCACAGATAAAAGCATGCTCAGTTATATGATTTTAAGTTTGGGTCAACAGGTGGAAAATTTAATAGCATAGGTTTGTTCAATTTCATGCAAAACAAACACAAAATCTGTACTCACAATATCAAATCGAAGATTTTTACCAATCCATTCAACAGATGCAGAAAAGTTCTCTCGGTCACCAAGCAAAGCCAGTGTGTCCAATGAATCAATCTGAGTTACAAAACATGAGATTCCAAAAGGTGTACACATAAATTTAAAATACATTATGACCATTGAGCAAATCAAGAGTCATTGTGTTCACCAGTGTTAATGCATATCCTCCAAGTGTATCTTCCCCTCCACACGATAAAGGCTTCAATTCATCATGTGGAAATGCATGCTTCATGTATCCACCAAAGGCATGATAAAACATTTCGCGCACCTAAACTATCCACATTTATTGGATTAGTGACCGAGACCACGCCAGCGACATAAAACTAACTTGAAAGTGAAAAAGGATGCAACTGTACTAAATATAGAAAAGCAGGAAGGTTTCCCCAAATCAACAAGAATTCTTTTCTTTTTTTCAGAAGAAATTTCATCCTCTGCAGTTACACATGCATATGGAATCAAATGTGGTTGATCCTTTGAAACTATTAAAATTCAGGAAACCCAAATGCAATTAAATTGACATACAAGAAATCCACAATTCAATATACAGATGGTTTTACTGCTTGATAGTACATACAATATTCAAAAACTGAAAAAAAAAAAAACACAGCAATCCACAAAAGAAAACAAAGATTATTCACCCAGACACAAAATTTCCTTAACAAAAATACAACTAGATAATTTAATTGAAAAGCAAATTCACCAAAATTTGTACTATTAAACTGAAAAATATTTTGCAAATGAGCTGCAGCCCTCCACCATTCCTTCAAACCTCATTTAGTCCCTCGCATAGTGGAATAAATCAAACATCATTATCCAATAGTTCACCAAGTTCACAGCAAAATAAAACCATCGAGCAAGAAATTCACATTACAGTAACCTAAAGCCTTTACTGCCGTCGTTTACAATAACCCTCAACTCAAACCACAACAATTCATATGGAAACCCAAGCAATCCAGCCATAGAACAGCTTTGCATAGTAAAAGTTAGCTTCTTTAGGCAGATGGCTATTTAACTATCTCAAAAATAAAAATGAATCCGAAATTGATGAGTGGGTGACCTCATCTCTGAGATGCTTGGCCTCCTCCTTAGTGACGCCTTCAGATAAAATCTGACATATAAAAAGATCAGAAAATAGCAGGAGAATCAGCGGTAGAGTCTTGTTTGCAGAACCCATAGATCTCTAGTGTGTGTGACTGTGTGAGTTACGAGAGCGGATGCCTGTAATTTGGCTTTGTCCAGCACTGGGTTCAAATCGAATATACGAATTTTAGTGGGGCTAAATTGAGAAGAATCAGTTGCATATAAATATGTTAGTTAATCTATCAAATTTAAATAATAATATTGGTAAAATATTTAAATTATTAATATTTTATTAAAAACATCCTCACTAAGAAATATAATAATATATAGTTAGCTGTTTATTACTACTACTTTGTAACCAATTTCACCATCTAGGATATTTTTTTAACTATGTAATCCGTGCTTAGTAATCAATATTCAATATACATGTTTTTTATATAAAAAATTCTAAGTTGCATTTTTAAGAGCACTTTTATGCTTTCATTTTAGGTCATATCAACGTAATTGTTTGGTTAAATATTTCTTAAAAATATTGGAATACTCTGTATACAATGATATTCGTTCTTCATTATGCATAACTTGATGTATATTTTCTTTACGGTTTTTTCAGCTGTGGCTTGTCGAAAATTTAAAGTTGTGTATTTTTCATTGTGTAAAATAATTTAATGTGATTTGTTCGATATTTTACCATGTTAATTGTGTTTCACATTCACTATTATATTTATTCAAATGTTTTTCTCTCCTCTTACATACCATCAAATTTGAAAATTTAATACTCCATATACTTTGACTAGTTGGCGTTTTAGGATATTTTAAGGTTGATCGTGTATTGAACCTTAAACCAATTGCAAAAAAACGTAAATATAGTTTTAGAAGCAAAATTGCGATAAACGTAAATATGATATGTATCTTTTGATGTCTTTTTTTTTTCCTTGATATCACGTAGTTTTAGTTATACTGTAATTCAGTATACCGCAAAGTTTGACACAATAATGATATTTTCCAGACAACGATACTCAGTATGGTATTAATATACGATCTATTAATAAAGAGAAAATCAATATCAATATGAATACAAATAAAATACGTAATTTATACTAACCAAACTGAGCTATGATATGCCAGTGTGTATGTAAGTCATGGTTTGATTTGCTCTCATTTCAACGGAGTTTGTGAAGTCCCATCTTTCTAAATCAGTCCTTGTCCTTGAGGGATTGTTTATGTGTTTGTGAGAATTTGGAAGATGAGATTAGTATTTGGTTGATGAAGGAATACGGAGATGAGACATCTCTTGGACAAGGGATTTATGATCCGCAGAGCTGATTTAGAAGATGGAGTAGAGTTGGGGTGTGTTTACCCTCTCAAAGTATCTAAAGATGGTTGCATCCTGATGCAATGTGGATTCCAAACAGACTAAAACCATCAGAACAATTAATCTGCTAACATCAGGTTTTCCTGCGCAATCCCGAGCTTTCTTTCTCTCAAGGCTTTTGCAATCGTTCTGATTTGTTAGTGAATATTAGAGATAAAACTACTAATCATAACATGTAATGTAATGTATTTACCTCTATTTATTTTCTGATAACCCCTTCCTATCTGTTTTTTCTTTGTTTTATGTTATCCTGAGTTATTCTATTTTAAGACATTTTTTGTGCAAGCCAAATAGTTTAGGATTTAATCCTAAAATTGCCCCAAAATTTTCTTCAAGAGACCATGGAGTGATGGACGATGGTGTCGGAGTTAAATCCTACTAAGGTCGGGATTATGTGTAGCATTCGGTATTTGAATCCAGAAACTGCATTCATTTGTCAAGAAATTACATATGCAGTAAAATATAAATATACTTATATTGTCGTGCGAACATGTTAATATTGATAGCATTCTATGTATAAAAAGACCGTATTTACTAAACCCAATAACATCCCAGCAGCCATAAATTAGTCACACATATTTCCTGATTAGTATGGTTGAGTTCGTTTGATTCGGCTTAAAGTTTTAAGAAATATAGTAGTAAAAAATCAGTTGAAAAAGTTAGTGAGGTGAGTCACACTTTTATATCTTGTTGTTGTAGAGTAATCTAATTGTATAGTAGTAGTAATATAATGCGAGTATAATAAGTTAGTGGAATTGTGGAGTCACGTGGTCACACCCTCCGTCCCTAGATATTGCACTCGTTTTAGGAAAATAATACTACTAAATGGTCAAAGTAGATAGAGTGGAAGGTAAGAGAAAAAATAATATAGATAAAACTTTTCAATATTTTATATTTTTTCTTATTTTACTATCTCTTGACTTTACTACTAATTTATTACTCTCATTTTTGCAAAACAAATATGAAACATAAACGACTCAACGTCTTAGGAGGGAGGGATATAAAAAGAAATTGATGTTAATCAATCGCTAACAAAAAGAGGGTATGTATTTCATGTCTTAGAAGAATTAGTCTACTCCCTCCGTTCCATAGTAATAGAGTCATTTTGCCATTTTGGTACGTTCCATAGTAATAAAGTCATTTCTCTTTTTAGTAAAAGTCAATACGTTTTTTCACTCTTACTTCACTCTCTCTTACTTTTTTTTCTCTCTTCATCTCTTTATCTTTTTTATTTTCTACTTTATTCCCCCTTTATTTAACGCATGTTTTTTTAATCTCTGTGACGAAAAGAAACATTTTCATTACTATGGAAGAGAGGGAGTACATGTTTTCATTCTTCAGGTCGGGTGAAAATTAACATGATTAAGTATGCGGTCATGATTATATAATTCTCTAGATTATTGTAATCCATCACTTTCACAACGTCATTACGAAATCTACTTGATTTTCTCAATTACTGTGGGGGCCACTGCATTGTCCTTTCACTTTTCATGTCACTTCTCAACTTCCATCTTTATAAAGAATTAAAAGAAGAATAATAAAGATTCCTTATTTTCCCAAACCAAAAACGTATCTTTATAGGTATCCAAACGTTTTCTTTCCTTGCAATTTATACATATATAAAGCCACAGTTTTGTGGACCCATTTTTGCAGGCAAACTTAATGAGAATTAGGGGCTGGATCCTCTGCTGTGGTAAAAATACATATATAAAGCCACAGTTTTGTGGACCCATTTTTACAGGCAAACTTAATGAGATTTAGGGGCTGGATCCCCTGCTGTGGTAAAAACACAGCAGGGGCTGCTGTGGTAGTCATACGGTGACGTTTTGTGTCAAATTTTATAAACTTAAAATCTTTCCAAAGTAGCTTCTGTACATACCGCACTAACTCCATATTTTCAGTATTTAAAATTTGATTCATCTTACACTTGCCACGGTAGTATACATGTAGGCAGTAGGCATGAATTTTTTTTTTTTTTTTTATCAATGATTTAGCTTTAATATTGCCCTACTCTACCATCCACACTGTAGATGATCAGAGTATTTAAAAATTTATTGATTAGTGATTTTAGTATATAATAATAATAATAATAATAATAATAATTTGTTGATATTCATTTTTAAAAATTAAAATTTTATCTATAATCTGTTTTTAAATTTAGTGATAATAATTACTATTAAATTATAGTTATTTGTTGAATTTGGCCAATTTCATAACTTTAAAACTCTAATACTAAAACATTTCAGTTTTTTCAATTATCTCGTGATGGTAAAAGTTGAAATTATAATGGAAAAATAAAAAAAATATATTATGGCAACAAAATCACAACATTTTTTATATATCAACATTATCAATCAATCCTATTTGATTTATTTTTTTCATATTAGCTTCCATTTTATGCATTTTGAGACAATTAAAAAAAATTAAAAATTATGATTTAGATTTTATTTTTGAATTTTATGAGAGCATCAAGAAGTCAATAAAAATAAAATGGCAATTACCTCTTAAATTACTCCCTCCGTCCTAGAAAGTTTGTCACATTTTTTCATTTTCGTTTGTCCCACAAAATTTATCACATTTTACTTTTTACTATTTTTTTGTAGTGGACTTCATATTTCACCTACTTATTCATATTCACATTTCAATATCAACCTAATATATTAAAACAGGACTCGCTTTCCACTAAATTTTTAAACTCATATTTCATTACATATCTTAAAACTCATGTCCGGTCAAAATATGACAAAATTTATGGGACGGAGGAGTACCAGAGTATGAGCTATTAGTTACTACTATAATTTAAAGAATAATACTAAGGGAGTTTCAATTATTTTTTAAAATTAACTTTTTGTATAATATTATAAATGAGATATATAAATCTAAATGCCTAATCACTTTTTAAAATTTGATAATTTTTTTGTTAAAATAAATTATAAATAGAACTGATAACTAATTGCAACCGATAAGCTTTAATTATTATTTTAAATAAAATTTAAATGAACATCCAATTTAATACTATAAGATTCTGAAATTTTAATTAGTAAGTAATTCGTATATATTTTAATGAGTAGCTTATGAATCATTATTTAAATAAAATTATTATTATTCAACTTAAATAACCGAAAGACTCTGAATAAGTTAGTGAGTGCGGCATGTATTGAATATATTTAGTTAGTGACTTATTTGTGCATTACGTAAAGAAGCTACTTTGGAAAGAGTTAAAGTTTATAAAATTTGTAACAAAACGTCACCGTATTACTATCACAGCAGCCCCTGCTGTGTTTTTACCACAGCAGGGGATCCAGCCCCTGAGATTTAAGCAAACCATTATGGAACATAGTCTCCACCGCCATTCTGCATAAAAAGTGTTCCTAAGCTAAAAACTAGCTTTCTGCCACTGAATAATTAGTTTTCTGGCACTAAGGGCATCCACAATGGTGGCCCTCTTGGGCATGTCCAAGCCACCATTTCTTGGGCATGCCCAACAAACTTGGCCCTTGCCCTCAAAACTTGGCCACCACAATGGTGGCCCCTATTTCAACAATTAAAATTGTTTTTATACATTTTTGGTATATTTTAATATTCCTAGAATAAAAATTATATGCATATAATAAGTAAAAAATGCATAATTAAAAAAAATTCATACTTTAAAAATTACTAAAAATATTTGAAACCAGATTGTCGTAGTATTATAGATAGGGTAAAATTATATAACGACAATGTTTTAAATACAAAAAAAAAATGACGCACACCGCCCGACTACTCGGTGTCGTCATCGTCCATCACATCATCGGCACCGCATCCACCGCCTCCACCGGCGCCACTGCCACTTGCACCGACCCCACTGCCGCTGGCACCGCCCGACTGCGACCCTTCCGACCATCCCAACTTTGACCTCAGTCGAATAACGAGGTCGTAGTAGAATCTCTTGGTCTCCGGATCAGTTGACTTCTCGTACAAGGCCAAATTATCCTGAAGTTGCTTCATCATCTGCACCTCTAGGGTATGAGCCAAAGCCGCCCGCGGTATTGCGGGCATTGCTGTAGAGGTCGCAGCGGAGAACTGAGAGCCGGTTCTAGATTCCCGGATTGCGGCACGCTGGCCCTGCGGACGTGGGCGCCGAGAGAGTCTGGAGGGGGGCTCCTCCTCCGAAGCATCATCGTTCAGGTCGAAGGCGCGTGAGTCACTACTACTGCTGTAGTTGCCGGCGACGCCCAGTCTAGTCCGCTTCGGCCCAGAGACAGGATCTTTGTCGATGAGGACCCTGAATTTCGGGCAGTCACGCAGCACGAGGTATTCGTCCCAGTAGGTAAACTTCGGCCACGATTCAGTATTGAACAACTGATACGACAACACTCGTACGTCGGCTTCGGTGCGGCCGCTCTCAGCAAGGCGGAGTTGGGTCTCGTATATGCCACTGAACCTCTTCAACGCTTTAGTAATCCTTCCGAACTTCTTCCGGACCTGGCTAGCCGTACGCTCGACGCTCCCATCTGGTTTGAATTCGTTGTACACATCGAGAACGCGATTCCAAAAGCAAACGTCGGTCTGATCCGTACCGACTATAGAATCGGCCGTGACCGCATACCAGGCTCTGGCTACAGCAAAGGATTCTTCATTGCTATAGTAGGTCGACCGCCGGTTTCCACCGCCATCGCCGCCGCCACCGTCACCGCCGCCGCGTCCGCCGCCTCGCCGACCACTTCGGCCGCCACCTCCTCCGGTGCCCTGCTCTCCACGGCGGCCGGCGGTTCGACCACCGCCGCCGCTTCGCCCCCCACCATTTCCGCCATTTCGCCCACCTCCGTCGCCGTTTCGCCCCCCAACGCCTTGATTTCGCCCGCGACCGCCTTGAGTACCGGACACCGGAGTATCTGGTGGTGTTCCCATCAACTGTTCCCACGTGAATCTATCAGATTCAGATAGAGGGGATTGGGTGTATTGGAATTGGGAGGATTGGAATTGCTGAGAAGGGTTGTTGATCGCGTCCATATTGGGCCGGTAGTCGCCGAACCCCGATTGGGGACGACCCACGTTCCTCTGCGGCTGAGAGGAGGACTGACCCCGGAGTTGGGATGTCTGTTGCCACGGCGGCGGCGATTGTGGACTCCACAGGTTCGTTGGAGGGGGGGTCGGACTCGATCTCCACGGTTGGGAAGACGAAAATGCGCCAAATCCCGATTCTCCATAGCCGGGAGAATCATCTCCACCTTGCATTTTGTAGACTTTGAAAATGGTAGAAATTTTTAGGGTTTAGAATGGAGGAAGATAAAAAAAATGGAATGAATATAGTATTTATAAATATAATTTTCGAATTTAAAAAAAAAAAAAAAAAAATGGAAATTCGGTGGGCAGGGCCGCGGCTCTCGGCCCTTGCAGTGGCGGGCCGAGCCGCCTGCCCAAGAGCCTCGGCCTGGCCGAGCGCTCGGCTCTCTCTCGTCCACCCCCCGAGCCGCGGGCATGCCTCGCCTCAGTAGTGGGGGGCCGCGGGCTGCCCAAGCCCGGGCCGAGAGCCGCGGCTCCCCCACTGTGGATGCTCTAAATATATCGGCCCAATAATTAAAATGTTGGATTCTATTTTGCTTCATTTGTTGACCAAATGGTAAACATGTTGATTCATTGATTTTTAAGATGTAGTGGTTACATTTTATTTTGACTAATTAATTAATATTTTTACGTAGCAATCAGTCAGAGTGTTATTCTACCACACGAAATTGTAATACATAGTAAGATCTTTGATTTGTTTTAAATCTATTGTGTAGTAAATAAATAGTATGCTATTACACGGTACCAACAATCTATCGAAAGAATTGAAATTTTGAAATTGTGGAGCCAAGAACCACCAAATTCTTCTATAAATACCATCCTCAAGCAAGAAATGCACAAGCATTCTTAAAACCTTTACTCATGTTATGGATTTGTACCGTTTCTATTTCTTGATATTTTTTTTCTAATGTCTTATTGATCTTCATATTGAGCATTTGTTTTGATTTAGCATTTCATCGGTCACTATTTCTTTTCCTTCTTGTTTGCTTCAATTACATATTTTATTTTATTTTTTGATTTTTTTTTCTTATTTGTCTTATTATTTTCATAGAGCTTTTATTTAGCATTTGATTAGTTACTATTTTTTTGCTTTTTTTTTTGCTTTTATTACATTTTTTTTCCATCTCTTTTTATTTCTATCTGTTACCCATTATGTTTCAACAGAAAACATACACATATACATTATCTTTCTATCCTTAATTACTTTAAAAATTTATAATAAATGGTTGCTTTCTTCAATATTCAAGATATCCATCCGTCGAAGTTCGAACACATTTGTTAATAAAGTTGGTGAATAAGATCATATGAAGTACTAATAAAGTTGGTGAATAAGATCATATGAAGTACCTATTGCAGGCATCATTTGATTGTGTTTTGCAAGTACTATGTCATTTCCTAGAAATACAATTTTGGTTTTATTTCATTGCACTTTTGAGATGAAATAATGCACTTTTCATCCAACCGAAACATGGCCAACGATTTAGATCAGTTTTATCAATGTAGGAGAGGATGTCATGTTTGAGTCTTGAAACTTGAAAGTGATTTTATATTATGTTTGTTTGGTGAGCATATCTTGCAAATGTTACACTAATTAGTACTACTACTACTCATTAACTTAAAGAGAAAATAGGAAGTATTATCAAGTATTCTAATAACCAATAAGTAAGTAGCACTCCTTAGTAGGTAAAATACTGAAGTGCAATTGTACATTCATCGATAAAATCGAATTGCACATTTATCAGTTAATTTTTTCAACACGCTGTTGATTTTATGACTTTCTGAATAATTTTTGTATTTCTTAATTTTTTATTTAATAGTTTATGTTTATAGTATAAAGTGCTATTATATGTCATGTGTTGTGTTTTTTAGATGTGTGAGCGTATTAATTAACAATCATTTTTTAATAGTTGATTTCAACTCATATATAGAGTACTTCCTATTCACTTTAAATAAAATACTTTTCGACGATGCAAATAAATTAATCAATTTGCTAAATAAAATTGAGTTTAATTTCAATTTATATATAGGCAACATTTACTATTTACAATATTTTATTTTTGAATATCATTGCATAGTTTAGGCTATTGTATTTGTTTAAAATATAAAGGAAACATTGTTAAAAAAATTATATACTATAAATCAACAATTTTTAAGTTGGCTATTTTAAAAAATCTTTTTATATAAGGTATTAATCAATAATTTTTAAGTTGGCTATTTTAAAATATCTTTTTATATGGGGTATTAGTCAACAACTTTTAAGCTGGCTATTTTCGGCACAAAGATTGATGGAAATTTTTTAGTCATTGTTTTGAGGGTATATTACTACTACTAAAACTTGAAACAAAGTAGTCCATAGATTGGAGGTTGGGTGTGAATGATAAATTCCATAAAGCTGTGTAAATGCATGTCAGCTACTGAAAAGGCCTTATGCTTCTTAAATTTGTACAATACATACTTATATATACATAGAACTTGGACAATACCACTTGACTTAGTATATAGAACATTGAGTAAATCAATGCAGAATTTTAAAATATTATGAAATGGAAATAAACCAGCAGCTAATGAGTTAATACATGTTAAAATACGTGTTGCAATCAAATTATGCAAATTTTGTCATTTCGAAAGTCAGATAAATTTGAAATAGACAAATAGTGATGAGATTTGAATTCAAATGTGAGAAATGAAGCCAAAATCACTCTGCAATCCTCTGAAAATCCCAATTCTCGCATCTTTGTAGATGGGAGAGGGAATTTCTTAACTTCCTATTCCGCCAATCAATAAATAATGAGAAGTTGGATGTATTATGTTTAATGTTCTACAGTATAATGCTTTTTGTATTTGTTTATTTAGAAATTTAGAAATTAAGATTTATTTTGTCAGAATTACTTACTTAATTCTTTATTTTGCATGGTCATATATTGTGCATTTAAGGCTGTATTTGAAATGAAGATAAAGATATGGTATTCTTATTTAAAAGATTTATCTGAATGATGCGGCTTTTAGCATCGCACTTGGGAGGAATTTCCGGTGTGGGGCGAAAGTAGAGGCATTGATAGTGTCAAAGTCAAGATTTGCAATAATGTAACAACATTTATTTCAGACTAATAATTTCTTTTTAATTTTAAGAAAACACTTTAATGGCTCTATTATTTATTTCGTTTGATTAAAATAGTTGTCGTTACAGCTAATTAGATTATTACTACTACTAAGTTTTATTACTAGCGATCATTAAAGCTAATTAAAATTTCGATTGTGTATACATGACGAAAAACTGAATTTTGTTTGTTTAAAAAATTGTAAGTTTAGCGAAATTTAAGCTCATAAGGATTAATGAACAAATTGACAAAATTTTAGGCTCATATAAAATGCTTCTTACCATCAACAAGTAGGCGTGGACGACAATGGCGCCATGCGGGTTCGGCGGATGGCAGTGGTGGCGTCGGTAGGTACGGACAAAGCCAATGGAAAGGGAAAACTACGACGGCGGCTGAACCGAGGAGAATGAGAGAGATCCGGACCGAATGAGAGAGGGAGAGATGAGAGACGGACGCCGGAGATAAGAAGGAGGCGCCGCGGTTGCATGCTAGCACTTGGCGGCGCAGGAGAAAAGGGAGAGCCTCTATCTCCTAATTGGACCTATGAAATATATAATTGAAATACGACAAGTTTTAGTTATTACTAAAAACATTTTTAAAGTAAATATTCTGAAATAAAGATAAGTTAGTTGACATTTTATTAAATTTTATTTTATTTAGCGGAATAAGTACTATCTGAAAAATGAATATATGGAAAAAAAAATTATCACTTTTAGTCTGAAGGAAAGAGATCCATTATGGTTTGATAGTATATAATTTTCTGTTTATATAATGTATAAATTATCACGTTTAGCCTTAATTATTTGCATTCATATATTTAAGATCGATTTGGGTCCTTAAAATTATTAATTTTTCCAAAAATCTGCTACTTCATTTCTAATAAACTACTAAAAGTGGTGCGAAAAGCATAAACGTTGGTAGAGATTATTTTTTTCCATTCCAATCCGTTTTTAAAATATTTCGGCAAAATATGATCTATGTGGACAGTTCGTGTCTGCACACCAGAAATTTAAAATCTTACAATGTTATTTCCTTCCTAGGTTTTTGGATGAATATTATTTGAAAATATTATATGCCGTGGCACGGGGGATAATGCTAGTTTGGAAAAATAGAGCAGAGATGTATTTAAATAAACAGAATCTCTAGTTTAATAATCTCGAGGTAATTGATTCTTCTCCTCTTCAAATCTCGAGTTTATCATTCTGTTTCTTATTTTGGGTGAGACACTTAATTCCTGAGTTGGGTTTCGTAAAATTCATAGTTGTCTTCTTCATACTGGTTTGAGTGAATTGGCATTTGAGCAGCAATATTTGTGTGTGTGTTGTGTTTCTTGGATATTAACAAAGGCCATTTTTTATTAACAACACCTTTAATGATGAATTGAATTGTGTTTGGGACCTTTGTACTCCTTTCTTGCTTTGCGCCGAAAGAAGTTGTGTGTAAACTGTTATGACTTATGAGGGCATTATCTGTGTAACAAGAGTACCCATCAGCATGTGAAGTTGAATGCTAAAGCTTTCACCATTTATCATCTCATTTTTTTAATCACATCGGTGTATATTTCTTAGTTTTCTCTTTGAATCTTTAGGGTTCTGAGTTTGAGCATGGAAACAATTTTTCAATGATTTTTATTGCGTTTATTATACTACTCGTAGGTAGTGAGCCAAATCCGATCCCCCAAAGTTCCGTTTTTAAGGACCCGAACACATGACATTATTATGTTTATGGATTATGATTATTTGGTGTTTGCCTATAACTTACTAGATGGGCGTATTCAGTTGTGAGTGTTAGCTCAGGTTTGGTTTTTCTTGCTATTTCTGTGGGTTGGTTGGTAAATATTTGTCCATCCTGATTCCAGAATGGGAACTTCTGGTGATACCGTTTATGGGGAATACACATACCAAGAGCTGGAGAGGGAGCCCTACTGGCCACCAGAGAAGCTCTGGATTTCCATAACAGGAGCTGGTGGGTTTATCGCTTCTCATATTGCTAGGCGTTTGAAGAGCGAGGGTCATTACTGTTGGATTTTCTTGTATTCATCTAATGAGCGCAGCGGAATTTGCATACAAGAATACAGATCTAGATTTATAATCATATTGCAAGTTGAGCATATAAAACACAACGGAATTAAATCTTACTTGTTGTGTTGTTTTCTTCTTCGATTGAATCCTGCAAGTTGAATCCAAGGTCCACGTGCAATCCAATCCGATGCAGGAACTATCCCGGTACAATTGCTCCGTAGAAGAATGCTAGGAATTCTCTCTACAAAGCTTTACGTATTTTCTCTCTAATGTTACGCTATTTCTCTCTCCCACAATGGAGAATAAATAACCATTATATAGATGAAGAGTCACTAGGGTTTCATGATTATTGGGCTTATGAACTATTATAATTATAGCCCAACTATAATTACTTAATCCATATTAATCTAATTTTAGACCATTTCCTTTCAATTACATCATTGCTTCCGACTGGAAGAAAAATGAGCATATGCCCGAGGAAATGTTCTGTCACGAATTCCATCTTGTGGATCTGAGGGTGATGGATAACTGTTTGAAAGTGGCTGAAAAAGTTGAGCATGTGTTCAATCTTGCTGCTGATATGGGTGGGATGGGATTCATCCAGTCGAACCACTCGGTCATCATGTACAACAATACAATGATCAGCTTTAACATGATTGAGGCTGCAAGGATTAATGGAATTAAAAGGTCTGCTTTCTTAACAAAAGCTTCTTGCAAAATTACATTGTTCCATTCTCTGACTTTTGATGTTCGGTTCATATGCAAATTTTGACGTGCCAAGGCACAAATTTGAATTGAAGAATTGAAATGAACTTTACTTTTGGGGTATAGATTTTTCTATGCCTCCAGTGCTTGTATCTATCCTGAATTCAAGCAGTTGGAAACCAACGCGAGCTTGAAGGAGGCGGATGCATGGCCTGCAGAGGTTTCGTATCCATCTCCTATCTAGACTAATTCATTTTTTGGTGCAGCCTCATTTTCCATGAGTGACACGAGCTTCATATTGGTTGTTGGTGTAGCCTCAAGATGCTTACGGGCTAGAGAAATTGGCAACTGAGGAGTTGTGTAAACACTGCAACAAGGACTTTGGAATTGAGTGCCGGATAGGAAGGTTCCATAATATTTATGGTCCATTCGGGACATGGAAAGGTAAACCTGTATGTTAATTATTGTTTTTGACTCTCACACCCCCTCCCCCGAAACAAAAAATGAAAATAAAAGAAAGACGTTGTGTAAGGATTAAATCATCTGTTACTATGTAGGTGGGAGGGAGAAAGCACCAGCTGCTTTCTGTAGAAAAGCCCTTACTGCTACTGACAAATTTGAAATGTGGGGAGATGGCAAGCAAACACGATCATTTACATTTATTGATGAATGCGTTGAGGGTGTTTTAAGGTATGGAGTTCACCCAATAAATGGAGCCTTGTTGCATTTTCAACTGATGAATGATAGTGTGCTTTTCCTTTCGCACCATAAAAACTGAAGAACACCGCAGGTGGAGAATATTACTCCATATTTGTTATTTTTAAGCTGTAAAGAAGATTCAGGATAATATTTATAGCCTTCAAATGCTTCAGAATAGAGGCGGGAAATATGGTACCGCAAAGCAAATGGTCATCTATTTTGGCATTTGTAGTTAGCGTTCAGATATTGCGATATAAAAATGGTTTTTACTTCTCATGCTACATTGAGCTAAAGGTTTCAGGTGGTGTATCAATTATATGTTGGGGTCTGAGTCACTTATTTAGAAACAGTAATTATATGAACTTTTATCCTATTCTCAGATTAACGAAATCCGACTTTCGGGAGCCTGTAAATATTGGAAGCGATGAGATGGTGAGCATGAATGAAATGGCTGAGATTGTCCTGAGCTTCGATGAAAAGAAGCTTCCAATCCATCACATTCCAGGGCCAGAGGGTGTGCGTGGCCGAAATTCAGACAATACTCTAATTAAGGAAAAGCTTGGTTGGGCACCTTCTATGAAACTCAAGGTAACATTATCCTCATTTTCTTGCTCATCAACTTCCATTTTATTTGAAATCCGACATGTCACACATGCCCGACATCTTCACAGGATGGATTGAGAATCACATACTTCTGGATCAAGGAGCAACTCGAGAAAGTAAAAGCTAAGGGCATCGACCTCTCCACCTATGGTTCGTCCAAAGTGGTGGGGGCGCAAGCTCCTGTTCAGCTTGGTTCACTTCGTGCTGCTGATGGCAAGGAATGAAGCACGAGGCGTGAAGAAACATCCCTTCATGTCTGTAGCCTCGTTCCGTATGTTGTATTTTTTGATCTGTCTTTCAGGCTTTGTATTCGAGCACAGTGCATTTTCTATCTAAGAGCATTCCCAATGCTCTCCCTAAAAACTCCCTTATTTCTCCCTAACTCCTGCCACATCAGCACCAAAATTTATCCCCAGTTTTTAGCCAACTTTTAGAAAACTGCTCCAATGGTTTCTCCCTTATTTCTCCCTTATTTTTTCCTAACTCAACATTTCATTTTTACATCATCACTAATATTGTTTAATTTTCCCTAAATGTGTTTAATAAATAGATTTATAATTTTGTTTCATCAGTGGGGTTGGGAATTTGCGGACTCGGCTCTTTGCCCTTACCTTTTCGGGAATTTTTCCTACTTGAACTCATAATTTTGAAGATTGAAGATTGAAGATTGAGATAATGAGATTGAAAAATTGAGAGAATGAAGATTGTGTGTGATGAATGGAGGAGGAGGAGGAGGAATTATATATAGGTTTGGAATATAGCCTTTGGGGAAAAAAAAAAAAAAAAAAAAAAAACAACGCCGAAAAATCGCCGAATCACGCCTACAGTGGGCGCCGATGATTCGGCCATAAATCGGAAAAAACGCCGAAACACTCCCAACGGTCGGCGATATCTCGGCGATTTTCGGCGAAAAATCGCCGAGTGTTATCGCCGGACCATTGGGAATGCTCTAATAAGCCCATGATATGCTTTGTATTGTGAAGTTTCTATTCTTTGCTACTCAATGTTATTACATGGCTTCCTATCGTCTGAAGATTGAATGCTTTCTAGACACAGTTCTTAAATTGCTCATCACTTACTAAAGAGATCTAAAAAGGTACAGCCCTTATGTTGATAAGGGGGGACACACACACACAAATATAAAAGTGTGAACAAGCATATTTTGTGTGCATTGTAGAAATTCATTTTGTGTCAACATTATTCTTTATAAATACTCCCCTCGTTCACTAGCAATAGTCTCATTTAACTATTTTTGTCCGTCCACTAATAAATGTATCATTTGCTTTTTTATTACTACTATTTTTTATTATAGACCTCACATTTCATTAACTTTATCTCATTTATATTTCATTACAAGACTAATACTCACTTCTTTAGTCTCATTAAATATGAAACATTTGTTTTTCGACATGAGATTTTTTGTAATATTATTGTGTGAGTTAAGGAGGATAGGGCAAAAAGTAGAGATGGCATTGTTTCTATTTAAAAAAATATTTCTTTTTTAATGTGATTATATAATGATATGACCCATCTTCCATTAACCAAAAGACACTCACTCACTAAGATTTGTACTGGTGGACGAATGGAGAATACTTTCTGAAATTATTTTTAAAATTGAAAGTCAGTAATACTTTCAGAACTATTAAAATGAAAAAAAATGCTAGATAGGACTAAATATTAATGGTGCTAAGTGCTAAGTGCTAAGTGATCAGTGGACTTAAGTTGTTGTGGGGTCACTTTCTCACAAGTTCTCTTCTTTTTTTTAACATTTGGGCTGGATGATTAGTGGACTTAATATGTTGCGGTGTCACTTTCTTACATGTTTTGTTTATATTTGGGCCCCAACCCAAATTTAAAAACTTTATCACTTGGGCCCCGCCCCGTCGATTGTACATAAATTAAAATCGTTAAAGTGAACTATACATTTCAATTTCAAAATTTAAATTATTTCTTTTGAACGATAGTATAAATAGTAGTATAAAATTTATGATTGAGTGACTGGATTGGTCATAAATAAGTTCTAAAAATAAATGTCGTTGATTAGGGAACAATATTGAGAATATGATAAAAATATACATAAGAGTTATTTAGGTCCAATAATAATTCTCAGGCTCTACTATTTCATTTTTGTTAATTTATTGAGTAAATTTATGTTATTGGCGCTATATTTTATCCAAATTGTTAATTGGGGTTCGTTTTAATTCATATCTCGACCCAATTGCAAGCACCTATGCTATTGTTATTGTGTTGAGTGTAAAAAATAACACAACCACCCAAAATTATAAATCATCATTTAGGTAAAATGAAAATCGGTTTACAATACCGATATCAACTGTCACACATACAATCCCATTCAATTATTAACCAAATGAATATTCATATGAGCTTTTGAGTTCATTTTTAGCTAATTGTAAATAGAGACTTTGGGAATTTATATTTTTCGGGGTAATTTGCACAATTCATAATACTTTATTGTATTAACAACCAAGATTAAATTTTACAAAAATAAAAATAAAAATAAAAAATGCCTAAATCCATGATATAAGTAGCTATTTGTACCATTTTTCAATCTAGCACGGCCACTGAAGTTTAAAGAGAAAAAACTGAGCAAGTGACCATAGTTTCTAATATAGCCCAAACATGGGGCCTACCCACTTTGTTAAATGACAAATAATGGAATATACAAGACCCACAAACAAATTATTGACTTATTTTTAAATCTACAAGATTAAAAAGAATATTATTCCACATAATAGCTTAATTAAATGAATAAATGTATGATTGGATAAACCAGTTATCTAAAAATAATGATTAGCAACTAGTTTGGAGTTCTGGCAGCAGCGAGTTTTTTATTCTGAATTATTGGAGTCTTTAAAATAGATTTGAGACAAATCCTAGATCAACATGCTTTACTCTAATTGGATGTCCGAATTTTTGTTTATTAGTTGTATGAGATAAGAAAAAAAAAATGTAAAAGTGCTGAGATAACAGTGGCATAAGTTTGTTTCATTAATAATTGGGTTAAAAATATCCAAGGAATTTGCTATTTTGGAGATGTCCATATATACAGATTGGGGCAAATGTTACAGAGTGCATATTAGAATAAATCAATAAATAGTGATAAATGTTCAAAATAAGCAGCTTTGTTGTGATTATTGTGAGATCTCTAAATGATGTTTCATTTCAATTTTACACCGCAACAGTGCCATTTAATTATATTATGTTCAGTTATAATGTACATTTTACAATATAATTTTAAAGATAATTTTCTCAGTTTAACTAACATTTTGTGATGGTAAGTGAAATGTAATTGGATTTTTTTGCCAATGATAAAATTACAATAATCATATAAGTTCTTGATATTATGTGTCAAGTTTAAACTTCGCGTGAAATAACAAATTTTTGGAAAGTTTCATGATATTAAGCGCCAATGCCCCTAAAATTAAATATAGTGTTATATTTCGTATAATTAAGCTATTCTTTGTGGTGTAGTTTCATGTAAGTTTTAATAATTGGATATTGTATATATATGCTACTACGATATATAGATGATTTGTATTTTGATGCTATTTTTATTTTTTACAAAATGGTACACTGTTATAATTTCATGCATGTTAGTGAAAACTTAATTACTCAGTCATGTATTGATTAATTAGAACGAGATACCAAATTCAGAATCTTCACATACTTTTCGAATGTACTATAATACAGTATACTAAAATTTAACATGCTACTATTTCTTTATTGGTGCAATAACACTTAGATCACCTAGATACTTGAATGTGTTTACAATTTGAAAGGGTTTTGGAGAATTTTTTTTTAATGAGTCATTTCGAGTAGCCAATAAATGTTAAAAAAAAATTCACCCAGTTGTTACATTGGTAATCTTTATTTTACATCTGAGATATGATAAAAGGTAGATTTCCTACATTTTTTTTAGTAAATAAAAAATCTCAAATCATAAAAGTGACGAGGGAGAGTACAAGAAAGTAACAGTCCAAAAAAAAAATAGAAACACAAACACAAAAGACGCCACAACAACCAAAGAACTGACAAGAAAAAAAGACAACAAGAGTCAAAGTAAGAGGAGAACCGCCCAAACACTAACCGGTAACACCAACGGAGCTAGCACCCAAGAACCGCTCGATATCAAAGTAGACACCAAACAAGATAAGAAACAATAACTTCCCTGACAAGTCATCTTCTGTGTAAGCTCGTTCCCCTTGGCCATCTTTTGATATCCTCAAAGTTTCCATAACATATCCGGTGAGAATGGAAACTCCAAACACCAACTCTCATCCAAGATCCAAGACGCTAAAAAGAAATTTCTTCTCAAAATTCCAATTAGACTTGAAGTACTCAAACATTTCCTACATATTTTTAATATCAGTGTTAAAGTACTTAAACATTTTTAATCTCCAAATTTAAATAGTGATATATGTATAAATATTGTTAAGTATTTATACACGTAGAGAGCGGAGAAACCGAGAAAGTAACTGGTTTGTTTCGAAAAAGGATCGAGAAACATGGACAATTCAAAACTCATGATATATTTCGAGATCGGGGTCAAGTAAATAAGCCCATTTCAAAATAAATAAGGATTTTATAAATTATGCATTTTACTTTTACCAGACAAAAGGAAAGGGGTGAGTAAAATATGTGCACATAATGACACAAATAAAATATGTATTGAGAAAAGCTAAGCTAATAAAGAGGCTACCAACGTGGTACGTAACCATTGGTTGTGGTAAAAAATAATGAAAATAAAAGTTTTTAGTATGTTGGCTTGTGATCACAAGTAGGGTTTTGGGTAAAAATACCGAAAAAATGATATATCGCTCGTATCGTATTGAAAAATATCAAAAAATTATCGAATTTTTGGTATATCGTAATTTTCGATACGATACGGTATCGTATCGTAAGTTTCCGATACGATAACGATATGAATTTCTTTATATCGCGATATATCGTTTTATATCGAATATATCGAAACATATTGAAATTCAATACATATTGAAGTTTAAAATTATAAATATATATAAATCCATTTAATTCATTCATATATTTAGAACAGGGACGGAGCCAGAAATTCTATATAAGTGGAGCAAAAATATACATAAAGATATTTTAATACATTGAGAAGGGGCAAAAATAAGGATATTTTAAAAAAAATAAAATTAACTTATTAAAAGTAGTATACATAAATTATTTCTAGGTGGGGCATTTGCCCCTTGTGAACTCCAAATGGATCCGTCCCTGATTTAGAAAATATATATATGAAACCCTAATAAGAATACTATTTATTTTATTGTGTAGAAGTTTTATTAATTTTTGTGTTATTTTTCAGTTTTGAAATTATATTTTTCCATATATAGGTATTCGATATGATAACGATATTTCGATATATCGTATCGATCTTACGATATATCGAAATATCGATACGATAACGATATTGATATCATCCATATCGAAAGTTCGATATATCGAAACTTTCGATACGATAACGATATGAAATTCTTTCATATCGATATTTTCGATACAAAACACGATACAACATTTTCGATATGATATATCGTATCGACCCACCCTAATCACAGGCTAAGAATTAAATCATGGATACGATCCCATCTAATCTATCTAATCTTTTGTATGAAGTTAAATTACTATAGCTGGAAAATTACCTAACATTATGAAAGTTGATATAGGTACTGTCAGGTGTCAGCTTTTCTTTTTTGGTAAAAAAAAAGCATATAAAGATTGGAGGTATTTAATCATTGTATTATATATTTATAAAATATTTTAATTGAATTCCGTCATAGGTTTACGCGGGATTTATTATGGAAACTTACATGAAAATTGATCATACTTGATTTTTCTCGAAGATGAGACGAAACCGCCACAATGGGCTAATTCGACCTTATAATTGTTTCATTTATACGCTAAAATCATCACAAATCTGATTTATTAGGCTAAACTTATTAATATACTGTATAATTCATAAATTACGGTAACGATGATCTATATAGGAGTAGTTGATTTTTATAATCCGAAAAAAAGAAAATTAAAAAAATTAGAGATTATTCTAGTGGAAATGAAAATTAAGAAGAGAGAACAAAATTTGTTTATCAGTGTTTCTCTTTGAGGAGAGAAGCTAATCCGGTGACCACCACTTTATTTCCTCTCTCTAAACTCTTCGGCTTAATCGCCGGCAGCTGCCACGTCATCGGCGCCGGCGATGAGATCGTCACATCCTCACCGAAAATCAAGTCCAATTCTCCCCCCTCACACCCCAAATCCAAAACATCGGGATCATCGGGCGGCGCCTCCTCGTTTGTGAGGCGGGCGTGAGGGCTCAGCCATTTCGATTTCATGTACTCCGCCTTCCGCCACGGAGCTATGTGCATGCCTTTCTTCTTCAGGCTCTGCCGCGCGGCCTCTGACGCCATCGCCACGATCTGTATCAGCCGGTCGGTTTTCCCCACGAATATGTACGGCAAGTTCTGCAGAACCGCCTTGTAACCGCTCGTGGATCGGGCGATCTCAAACTCCGATCGGAAATCCACATCGACTATCATCCTCTCTCCTTCCACCACTACATCGATGTATTCATACTCGCCTGCAAATTGCAAATTCCGATTATCAATTGAGGATTATTAGATCAATTGGTTTCTAAAATTAGGAGAATTAAAAAAAAGGAGAAAAGGGGGAAATGGAATTGAGAATTACCAGCTGGAATAGAGGGAGACTTATCCCATTTGGATTTGCAAAGGGAGGCGTTGTAACCAAGGGTGATTAGACCATCGGTGACTACTTTCCTCAAATCGTCTTTTCTTTTGCAAGTTGTTTTGTTCTTTTCGACGATTTTTGAAGCGTCTGCCAATAGATTTCTCTCCGCCACAGTCGCGCACGGCGTCAAACTCTGCAACAACAATACGCAAACTTCAGATTCTCGACCAATAAGGAAAAAAGGAAAACAATCGAATATTATAAGATAATTGTGTACCCTGAGAGCATCGGAGGGGTCACTGAAGGAAGAATTAGCGGAAATGGAATCGGAGAAGAAGCCGAGCTCGTCATCGGAGCTATCGTTGCTGTTGCCGTTGAAGCAATTGCAGCGGTTGCGGGCGGCAGAGGAAGGCTTGTCGTTGTTGTCCTCCATGAAATTCTGAACCATTTTATCCAAACAGACCGAGCTCGGCTCGATCTCGGCAGCGCCACCGCCATCTTTGTCTCCTCCAGCTACCGGCTTCTCAGCGGATGAAATCCGGAGGACGCTGTTGAACGGACGGTCAAAAAGCCTCTTAAGCCGAGACTTAAACACCGGCGGCTTGACGGTGTCGCTCGGGATCGAATCGATCGGCTGGATTCTCATCGGAAAAGTTGAATACTCCTATTTCTAATCTAATCCAAGTCTATACTGTTAAAACTAATAACCTTCTGTTACTCAAAAACTCACAAAATTTTACAAAATATGCCTGCAAAACGGAAGGCTAAACAAAATCATTTCAATTTCATCATTTCAACCTCACAACACCCGATCATCAAGCAACAAAGCGTCACAACAAAATTTTCACACTAATATTCACTCGACGAGAAAACTGAACAAAAAGAGAAGATAATAAATTTCTCTGTTATTGCTTTTCGTGATAAACGTGACGGCGATGATAGGAGAGACGAGCATTATGAGTGTAACGGGGAGAGTCGGAATCAGATGCCGGAAAACTAATTTTCCGGCGCAACTCCATCGCTGGTGCTCGGATGTTGATATCACGACTGTTATTTTTTTTTCAGGTTGCTGTTTCCACTTGTTTTTTGGTTGATTTTTTTTGTTTATTTGGCTGATAAAATGGAGGGAGCTTATATAGGCCCTGGATTTGTAGACTGAGACTTATTGCCACGTGGAGTAGGTTTACCCTGAAATCCGGGCTACAATCTGCTGTGATGGACGTTGGTGCCGGTGATCCTAACCCACTCTCATCTCGACACGTGTCGATCATCTTGTCAGATCTCTCAACAAAATCCATTACATATGTTTATTAATTTTACATAGGCATCACTCTACAAAATTTGTTTGTTTTATGAAATAAATAAATAATTATATGATAATTAATCATAGACAACCTTCTCCGACTAATATAATTTTACAATTTTAAATTAATAACCTTATGGAAAAAGTATAGCATCGAACGACACCTAATTAAATATAGCATTAGAGTAGGAGTGAATGAATATGCATGCGGTAAATCAAGGAAACATCAATGTTTTTTTTTTACTAGAAAAAATGGAATCTTGAGTGGATAGATACCAATCCATTTTAGTGATTTATAACATAATACTAGAATTAATGATTGATTAACTGCTACATTTTTAGTACAAAACCGAAAATGATTATTTATAGAACTATAGGTAAGTTTTGAACTTTCGATAAATTATGATTTTATATAGTAGTACTAGCTTTAAATTTATGTGGTGACTATTGAATTGTTGATTTGAACTATTCTAGGAAACATTAGTGTTTGCACGAGTTGCGGATTAGTTGCCTATTTGAATATCTGACTATTGGTTATTTAACTATTGATTTAGGGTGATGAATTAATAACCTAGTACTATTGGGGGTGTTCGGTTGACAACACTAAATCTCATGATTAAATATGTATCATGTTTGGTTCATAAGATTAATCTCTTCAACTTAATCCTAGATGGATAGTCTCATGATAATTAGTTATAGCCTCTCCCCCTCCAACTGAAATAATCCCACAACTTAATCCTAGATAATAGTCTCATGATTATTAGTCATGACAACCGAACACCACCTTATTTTTTGGAAAGAATATTTTTTACTAAAATATCATTTTATACAAGTAGAATATCATTTATATTGATATTATTTTTATACATACAGAATACTAGTATTATTTTATAGAACATAATCCTTTTATACAAATAAAATATATTATTTTATTGATTATCAAAGTAGGAGTATCATTTTATACCTGCTCAAAGAATATCATTTTATTGAGCATAAACATCATTTTTAGCAAAAATTATATATTTTGTCCAATAAATAATAGGTTATTAGGTTATCACCATAAATACGGGTTATCATATGATCACATCCCACTATTGATTAAATTTAAGTTTAGTGCATCCTTTAACTGGGGAATCGAAATGAAAAAATAATACTAATGTATATTTTGTTATTATAGATAATTTTTATTATATTCTTTTTTATGCAGAGAAAATAAAAGAAATCCAGATTCTTTTCCTTGTCTTGACTCCTAGATACAAATTGATTTCATTTTTTGCAGGTTGTTTTGGAAGGACACTTTTAAGTCAAAACAAATAACTGCATATGTCAATAGGGGCCTACGGATAGTAATTAAATAAAACAATAGTACTAGTATTAAATAGTAGATATGTGAATTTGGACAAGTGACATGAGACTTATCTCGTAGAAAAAAGGGTGATGCGGTTACTTGGCCGCCTCCACACCCCGACCCAACAGTTTGTGAAAGGATTCAAGGGTTTAGGGTTTGTAAAAAGGGTGATGCGGTCACCCACCCTGACATGAGACTTATCTAATTTTATTAATGAGTTACGTTTGTAATATTTATTCTATAACAAAGCTATATTAGTAGTACATGGAGTACTATAAAGTTATGTCATTGATTTCATTTTCAAAATAATGGGTTGGCATATGGCGATTATGTGTCGCTCCATATAAAACACATTTTAATTCATATATATGGAAAACAAAGCCTAACAGAGAGTCACTTTTAAGAAAAAGGCTATTTTAATCGTAGCATGCATTACGTGGCACTTAATCTTCTCATAAATTGACAGCCTAGTTTACTTAATCTTCTTTTAATTCAAAACGTGCATATATGTTTGTTCTGATTGATAGAAAATAAAATCACATTTACTTAATGTTCTTCTTTTGTTAAATTCTACTACAATTTTGATATATACGATTAATCGAATTCTATTCAAATTTCTTTTTAAGAAATAATTATGGCTAAAATCATAAAGTTTGGACAAATAATGCTAGTAACTACACTAGAGCGAAAGTCATCATTGATTCACATATATTTTTATGATTAGTAACATTATTTTGATAATGTGTCTCATTTTCAATACTCTTACCGTTTCTATTAATAAATTTATGGAGTATTTATAACTAAACGGATGAGTACTAATGATGAATAACAAAACATATTAAGGGACGTTAGTCTATATATGCATTGTTAATGACTTTCTTTCATACACAATTACGTATAGTCATATTTATGTGCACCTACAATCTACACATGTGCATATTTAGGGTAGATATCAAATCCAACCTAACTTTAAACAAATTCATTTGTCAATAATGTTAAGCAATCTCACTGCAATTTTGAGGATGTTGCTAATGCCACTTCATATTTATTCAAAATCCTAATTTGTGGACGGTACAACTATTCAAAAAAAAAAGTCCCAATTCCTTAGGCCTACTCTCAACGCAACAAAAACTTTCCGATTTTGATATATCAAGATAGAGTGGATTCAAAAAAATCAATGTCATTTTCCCATCAAAGTTGAATTGAATTGTGAGTAGTAGGTTTTTTTAATGGGTGCAGTTGTGATGTGGGGCATAGTACTTCTAAAACCATATTTCCTATCACGTTGATAAATACATCATGGTCCCTATATAACTCAATTATCGCATGCCCACCAATAATGTGTGTTCTAGTTATTTTTTCAATTTTAATTTATACAAGTACTTGTAATAATTTGCATGCTTTTTTATGTTATGTTTGCACGGTTGCACCTAGCTTTATGCATGCATGTATGTCATCGCTTGAGATAATTGATGAAGAAATAATAAAAAAGAATAATTCAATGTTGGTTAAAGTAGATCTTATAACGAGCATGATTTGGAGTATTTTTTTCTGTTGCTATGTATAGTATAGGGTTGTGTCTTGTGTTTAGAAATTTAATTCCCATTTAACAAATTTGTTAGTGACTTTTAAAGATTAATCTCTCTAGGGTTATTTGTGTTTCTAAAGTTAATTATTCCGACATTCTTTAAAAGTAAATCTCTACTTCTCCAAAATATGGAGTTTGGAATGATCCTATATAATTCCCGAGGGCCGATAAAATTAAATTAGTCCTCCTTAATTATCATGATTTATTTCAAGTTCTATATCATATCAGACTGTTTTTATATGACTTTTATCCTTTCAGAGCGCGCAACTAGATAAATTGAGAATATATAAGGAGTATTTCTTATTTACCTCTTAAAAAACTAAAGTGAATTCTAAATAAAGAGAATATTCTTTTGTGTGGAGAAAAGATACCTCTTCAAAATTGAAGAAGATGTAATACTTAATTTTTTAAATATCTTTTATGAAGATTGAATTGGAGTATAAAATGTTCTTGTGTTGGAGTTGGGATTTGAACATCTTGAGCCCTTCACATACAGTACTTATCTTATAATTGGGCCCCTGTTTCAACAGTATAATAATAACTCTCCATATGTTTCTGTATTTTGGGACCTCAGGAATTAATAATAAGATTCAACACCCAGTTTTGGTGATGATTCATTCAATTTTATTAAACGATAGTAAAGGATATTTATATGTACATATTAGTAGTATTATTATTTATTGAAATTACTAGTAGTAGCTAGTTAGGCTGAAAATATTAGGGTTTTACGAGTAGTTCATTCAAATATCACCTGGCTGATAATTTATGAGCATAAAAGAGTCACTCAACTATTGAAGTCAAATTGTTTAGTCAAATACTCCTACATTAGTTTTTATGCATTTATTTTTTATGTATTCTTATTTCTTTTGCAACTAAAGTTTGCAAATCTTGAACAAGCGGCTTCGACTAAAACTAGATTATCATAACTAGTGTCATGAGATTCAGTACCTTGATTAATGTAAGATTTTAATATGACATCAACTTAATAATCAAGATTTTTACTGTTCAAGCCTCATCAAACATTTCATTTTATGTATGAATGAATGTTGTACTAGCTAGAAGAGAAATTGCAATCCATGATTTAACATGTCATTACCTATATATATATATATATATATATATATATATATATAAATCATATGTCAATTTTCACATAATTGATACCAAAGTTTTCGATTATAACTTGTGTGTGTGTGTGTGTGTGTGTGTGATTTCTCACTATTACTGAAGAGAGACACAACACGAGATTAAGAAGAAGCCAAAGCTAGTGGTTTGGCAGGTGGGAGAGGTCAGTTTTATGTAAAAAAAAACAAAATCTTCTGAAATTGAAAGCGATGAAGAAAAATAGGCTCCATAAAGATATAGGTTTAGATGCCATTTTCATGATCACTATTATTGTTTTGTAGTGAAATATTTGTACACAGAAAGCGTGTTACATCCAATTAATATCCTCGAAGCCCTATCCTCTCCCTACCACACAAGTCAAGAGGTGCAACTTGCCAGGTTAATTTCCAAAAATATATAAATATTTGCTAATTATATATAGTCGAATAATTAAACAAGTAAGTTTATCCAACTCTTTCCTATAATTGGGATATATAGCAAGAAGGTAATATTCTATTCAATTTCATATTTTTATTCACCTAGTTTTTAAAGGTAACTATAAACTAATTATTGTAAGATAGTAGTACAAATGAAGCCGGGTCTTATCCACTTTTTTTAAAGGTGAGTATAAGTAATCCACTAATTAATCAACCGAATCGAAGTGTACAATATCTAGAAGTCAAGATGGGTATGCTCGATGAAATACATAGCTAAAAAGGTCAAATTGATGTCACTACTAGTAGGGCAAAAGAATCAGACTTATATTTGAAAATATTTATTTTGCAATTAAAATTAAAAATATCAACGCAAATATTAATTGCCGTATTGGAAATTGCAAAGAGGTAAAGCCAAAGCTGTGTGATTGATCAGATTTCTTCTAGAGAGGACTCGTGATTCATCAGATTTCTTTTACCTCAATAAATACTTATATGTTATGGGTAAAAGAAAACTGGTAAACTAGAAGTAGAGTAACATATACTCTCTCCATCTTATTAAATATATAACATTTGCTTTTCGACACATAATTTTATGTAGTGTTATTTTGTGAGTTAATGAAAAGAGAGTAAAGTAAGAGATAAGAAAAAGTAGAAAGAATATTATTTCCATTTTTAGAAACGTTTCATTCTTAATGGGACAGACCAAAAAGAAAACGTTTTATTTCTAATGGGACAGAGGGAGTATATCCCAATTCTAACAGAAGAATGAAAACAAATGGAAAAATTAGATATACTCCATATGAGCTTAAATAAAATTTGTAGTCACATTTTCTTCAAACATGCACTAAAAGAGAACATATTTTGTTTCGAGGTTAAATTGTATCCTACTACTTATTTTTCATTCAAGTGTACGAACATTCTTGGATTTAAAAATACAACAACATTTGAAACAAAGAAAAACAATGTAATGACAAAGGTAACATTAGTGAAGATTACATGTACATTTAATTCTGAGTGGAGGGAACATTGTTGTTTGCGCACGTGATGGTCCAAAATCAAATGGGCCGATATAATTTACCTCTAAGCCTAATCTGAATTAAATAGTTCATCGGCCCATCTATATTCCAATCGGAATGGTTTGTTTGGTATACGAGTTAAATTATTTCTTTGCCTGTGGTTTTTTTTTGCTCTTCTAATTTTTCATATTTTGTTGTGTTAAATAACCCCGCTAAGATGACATATTGCGAATGTAGATTTGCAAAGAGAATTGATTCGGAGCCAGAGATCAACGAAATTTTCAGTTTCGTTGATGCAGGTACACGTTAATAACGTGACGTTATGGCATGGTTCCACCGCTCTAACCAATGAATGGTTGTATTTTTTAGTGATACTAATTAGTAATTTCTTTAATTATGTCATTGTCTGAAAATAAAAGGCTAGTTTTGTGGGAGATTAATGTTCATTTAGATCCAAGAAGAATTAAAAAGACACGTAAAATAATATTATGGCCGGAAATTCCACCATGAAAAATTGCCACAAAAACAGAAAGCTGGTGGTTTTAATTGATTATTTTGAAGTTAAACCGCAAAAATCGGCAAGTGCCACAAATATGTGATGTTAGCGGCTGTCATAATTGATAAGTTTACACGTAATTAGCCACGCAAGATTAAATTGGCACGTGAGAATGTTGTTTGGCTGAAAAGCCCGTCGTGGGAAAATTACAGAATAAAAGTGATGATTTAATTGACTACTACTTACGGAGTATTTTTTATATGCACGGGAAAATTGGAAATTTTATCAATGAAATTATGAAATGTCTTCCCAAAATAAATTTTAAATATCCTTCCAAAATTTTGCAAACGATTGGAGTATTATTATCACTATTATTATTTGCCAATGCGGCTTGAGCTGCTTTTTACGGTTTTACCAACATTCTGAGAAACTGTTAGCTGCTGAATTCTTCACGTCACTAATGAAATAGTAGTAGCTTAATTATCTCTGTTTCCAATTTGATTTGGCGTAGATGTTTGGATCTCTACCAATCACTCTCCTCTAAAAAAAATACTTCTAGTACTACTAGTTAGATTAAAATGAAAGAAATTCATTAGCACACCAATAAAAGAACAAAATTATTGGGCATGCAATAATTTGTTCACTACAATACTAAAAAGCACTGGGAATGGAATGAGACAAGAAAAAGATGCAAATTCATATGATTTGATTCATCAATTAAAAGGCAATCAAGCAAGCAAAGCTCATATTCTCTCGATTTGACAACTTATGGCAACGCCCACATAAATCCAAACACTAAAACCCAACCCCTTTTTTCACGATTGAAATTAATCTTCCCTCTCTATGAGATGCAGTTGGTAGTTCAACTGATCACGAAGCTGCCATTTTCGCTTTCTCAAAATGGCCTTCTAGGATAAATCCGCAACCACAATTATTTCTTACTAATTTTTTGTTTCTTTGAGGGGGGGTTTCAATTCAGGGACAAAATGCAATCAGGGAGTTCAGGTGAGTTGCGATCGGGTGTTGGAGCAGCAGATACTCGAGGGAAACACAGGATATCTGCTGAATTGAAGAGACTTGAACAAGAAATTCGTTTCTTGGAGGTAACTTTCTGTTGACTTCATTTTAGCTTTTTAATTCATTTTTTTTATGAGTTTGTGTTATAATGGTGTAAAGGTGAAATCTTGCTGCCAATGGTGCATTTTAGGATTGAACTTTTGTTTTGGTTGGTCTTTGCTTCTTGTAAGGTTGTGAAATTATTGGGTACAGAGAACAAAACAGCTGCCCTAATTGGTTGGACAGTAGACTTTTCGTTGTGCAGATGTCTTTTTTTGTTGCTTATCTGCAAATTGGGGCCACCGTAGTTTGTTGAACTTGGTTAAATTAATTTCTCCCCAGCTGATAATTTTCAGTAAAAGGAAAGCTTTGGAATGTGAAATTTGTTTTGTACTAATTCTTTGCAGTTCAGTTAGTTAATAGACTGGTATTTTTCACCTTAAGAAGCTTATTGGCTTTGAATATTGTGTGTAAACACTTAACTGGTATTGCCCTCAGAGTGTGTGTGTGTGTGTGTGTTTGGAGGAATAACTTCCATTAGTTCTGTGGAATGTGAAATGTGTCTTGTAATTCTTTGCGGTTTGGATGGCTAAATAGACTGATAATCTTGACCTTAAAGAAGCTTACTGGCTTTGAATTCTTTATGTAAACACCCATTGGTATCAGCCTCACTCCTCAGTGTGAGTGTGTTAAGAGGAATAACTTCCATTAGTTCTGCATGAAGATATGCAATGTTAGAGATTTGCTCTATGTTTTGATGATTATAAATGGATGGACGTTGTCTAGAGATTTCAATACTTTTGCTCGGGCTAGATACTAGGAAAGTACTTTAAAAATCTCCTTTTTGTGAATTGGAATTTGTTTCTTTGATGTGTTTGGTATTGTTGTTGAGGTTTGGCATTAGAACTTGAGGTATTGGGCTAACAAGGTTTTGATATATCGTTTTTAGAGTCAACAACCACATGTTTGTTAATTAGCTCTTCACTTTTCCAAAACTAATAAACCCCATGTAACATAAAAATGAGTTGTTCTGCACTGGATAAGTAGGTTATACGATATAATGGATGCCTACAGTTGAACTGTGACATAGTAGTAACATGTGATTAGAGGAGCTTATCATGCAAGTTTTATCGATTTTTTATTCTGATATGTTTTCGCTGATACTAAAACTCTCTTGTTTAGTTTAAAGGTAGGTTGTGAAATTCTTATATTGCTAGATCCTATAAGTCCTCATGAAATGGCTTGTTTGATGCTGCATTTATTTTGCTTGTATACATGTGTGCCAAATTACTGGATGTGGCTCGCTTTTTACCCTTGCAGCACAAAATACCAGAAACTAGCCACGGCATCTTTAAAACAGAGGAACATATGAAATCTTAACTATAAAATCTGTATGGCAATAGATTGACGTCTTTGTGAAGGGGAACCGTAGAATTTCAAGATTCTGAGGTTAAGTAGTTAGAGATTCTGTGCTTCATGAGAAAATTAGTAAAAAAATTCTAGGATATTCTTGAATAATCAAATGGTGTTTAGAAATGCATACTGCCGGAGTGACTTCGGTACTTTCTTTTTATTACTATTATTTATTCGTAATTGGGTTGGTTGTATGAAAGTTCAACCAAAAAAATATCTCATGACTGAGAATTGTTGTACAGGAAGAATTGGAACAACTTGAGAAAACGGAGAACGCCTCAGCAGCTTGCAAAGAGTAAGCATGATGATACTAGATTACACGTTCGTTTTCTTATGGTCATCTCTCTAACAAGAAATATATCTGGCCAGGATGCTTATCAATATCGAAACTAGACCCGATCCTTTGCTCCCAGAGTAAGAAGCGTGGTTGCTTGTTTCCGTTGGATGCTCCAATCAACTACTCTTGTTGAGCTTGTTTCTTGTCTGTGTTTTTCGTTTCAGGACCACGGGCCCAGTAAATCCGATCTGGGACAGATGGTTTGAAGGCCCCCCAGAGTCTTCAGGCTGCAGGTGCTGGATACTATGATATACATTGCCACGAAAACAAGTTCCAAGCATCAATTTCGTCTTATAACCAGCACGTTAACATCAGACCGTTTGTTCGATGCAGAGCAATATAGTGCCCAGAAAATAACCATGCCTTCCAACTTCCAACTGTGTATTAAACAGACAAAGATGCAAAATTTCAACCCCAATTCTTTTGCCAAAGTTTTATTCAATCGAATGTTAGCCTCGGTGTGCTTTTTTGCTGTTTATTTTATTCTGCATGTCCAGTTTATCTTGCTGTCTATCCTTAGCGCAAGCCTCCTTTAACTAATTATCAAACTAATTTGAAAAAGTTATTAAAAGCCTAACTTGGAATAAGTAAAGATATTAGTGTTTTTCCACTGATCATCTTTGGTTGAGAAAAATAAAAAAGGAAAGTGAATCATCTTCAATGGGATAAGGGAGTATATAAAAATATAAGTAATTAGATGAATACTAGTATATGATTATAAATGGATATAAAATGATTCTTGTGACATATAGTATCAAATTAGGTACAACTAAGTTTGAGTGCTAAGATATCAATAAATCAATATGTATATTACAGAATATCAAAATTTATAAGAAGACTATTTTTTATCATTAATATAATTATTGAGGGGACGGAATTTTGCATTGAGATATTGTATTCAATGCAGTACACGCGTAAGTGAGGAATAAGTAAGCGTGTTTTCATTAATATTTCAGTTTCCACAATCACGCGTAATGTAGCGTGTTGAATTTCTCCGCATTTTCGACTTATTATTACTAAGCATGCTATCAATCCTTTCCTTTTTATTTTCATTTTTTCTTATTGTGCACTTAATTTTGTTATAAATATAACGTATACTACAAAATATTTTATTTTCTCCAAACTTGGAAAGTTATACTTCTTGCAAACTCCGATTGTTGTTACTTGGTGTCTATCTTCTTTGCCTATTTAGATTAATAGTACTGTCTTTCTCCGTTAAATTATAGTAGTACATACCTATAATTCGAGTTTTAAGATAAATAACCATTTATATCACTAATTTTGATCAAATTCTGATTAGCTTCATAAAGTATGAAACCATTAAGTCACATAATAAAAAACATGAAATTAAAATTTGAAATTATATCAGTCACATAATAAAAAGAACATAAAAATAAAATTTTCAATAATTAATGCGTTATCATGTGGACATAAAATACTAACTAAAATAAATATTGAGATTAAACAGACATCAATATTGTGTTTATTAATCTCAAACAATTGATCATAACTGACAACACTTTGGGAATGAGCTAAATTGATTTAACAAATAAAGATATATTTTAATTAACTTTTAATTTCTACTAATATTTACTTGCTCACGTAAGGAATATCGTAAATGGATTTTGTTATTAGTTTTAACTATTAAAATATGTTGGATTATATATTATACTAAGGTAAATGTAAGATATAAGGATAATAGTAATTTAAATAACAAAGTTTGGTCCACGAACTTTGATATTGAAATATAAAATCACAATTACAATTTTTATAGTGCATTCATGGAATAATTGAGAAAAGTTAAAAATTCATATTTTAGTATTCCAGTTTCAAAATTCATAGAATAAATCAGAATTTGACCAAAGTTCAGTAGTTTACAAGACTATTAACCCTGAAATATATGCACAATCTTAATTTTATACTGCAAGTGTCTATTGTGATATATGTACTTCATTTACCTATTTACTGTATTTGAAACATATAAAAGTAATAAAAATACCCATCACGACATTAGTCCAAAAAATATTGAGAAAAGGTCAATATTATTTGAAATGTGCAAAAGTACAACAGAGTTCAAAATGACAATTTATATAATTCACCATTTTTAATAATATATCTCCTACTTTGATAGTCACATATCTATGATGTGTTCATTAAAATAGAAGTCCAGAATCCAATCTGAATTTCTATACAAATGTGTACTAATGTTATTGAAATTCACATTCTGTTCAAATATTAAACAAATTCAATTTATAGAGTAGTACTAATTAGTACTAGTATATCAATATATATTGAAGCATGGTCATCTACCTGATAACTAACATTCTTACATTTTTGTAATCAAATTGACATGATCAAATATCAATTATACATGTGCGATCCAATAACACATTTTTCTTATAAGATCGAAAGTTTCTTAGAACTTGAGAGAGATTTTCCGATCTTTTCACTGTAGTTGCAGACAAAAAATCTGGCACCCCTGGCCTAACTAATGTAAAAAGATGTTATAAATGATATAGAAAGAAAAATACTATGGTCTTGGTAAAATACTTTATAATATTGGAAGATATTAAACTTGATTATTTGGATGCCTCGTCAGCTGAGCCAATGGCAAAAAACCGCGTTGACAGCCAAGCACTCTTGTGTCGTTTTGATGTGTAAATTGTACTATAGTAATTAATTTTTAATAATTGTATTTTTTTATTTTTTGGAATAAACAGGATTATCACAGTTCCCGAAGCTCAAAGCTGTTTATATTAATTGTTAATTTGGCTCTTAATCCAAAGTTTGGTTGTGAATGTGGCATTAAATAGAGTGTTTATACTTTATACACGAGTTTAGCTGTTTATGTAATGCTCTTTTACATAAATTAATCCACCGAAAGAGTTTAATTTCCATATTTGCTACTAATACTTTCTCTTAAAATGGGTTTTCGAGGGGTTCTAGAGCATATTGATTTACTCATTAATTTACCCTGTTTCTGTGGGTCTTGTTTCTTAGCAAAATTATAATAGTCGAAATTGAGTTATGTACTCCATAATATTTTAATTTATTAGATTGCATCACATCTTAATTACATGGTTTAAGTTGATGTTGTTAAAATTGGTTGAATCTATCATGCAACTTAATATATTTATATGTTTAACTTCAAATATATGAATAGAAACAAAACTTTGTCCGTTTATGCAATTTGTAATATTAATGAGGTTGGTAGTATAATTTTTAAGATATTAAAATAAAATTAAAATAAATAGATTTAAAAAATAAATAAGGTTAGTTAATGTGTATTAAATGAGAGTGATGATGCTTTATCTATTTCTCATATTTTATAGTGTAACTTTTTAAATCCCTTTTTACACGAAACAAATAAAAACATTATATAATACTCCTACCTAAACGAATATGGCAATATATATTATCATCTCTATATGGATCAATACATAAAATATGTGACCATAATAGATAAAAATATTTTAACAATTTATATATACTTACAAATCCGATTTGCACTATTGTACCTTGTACGTTGAGTGTCAAATCTGAAAAGAAATTAAAAATAATTAAATTCGATCAAATTATCAATTTGATGTTGAAATACTTATATTATGCAAGGTTGTATCGGTATAAATCCTGTTTCTTTTGTCATTATATCATACAAAGAAATTTAGACATACTACAAATTTACTTACAAGCTTAGATCGGCTAGCTCTCTTAAAATATATTTTCTTCCTTTTCGTTTTCATTTTCCTTATCTATTTATCTTCCACTAAACATATTAACAGATTTAAATTACAAAAAGGACACGCCTTTCCTACATCCCGTTAGCATGTTTAATTTTAGCCATAATATCTGCAATAAGGCAATCCCAAAATCAAACTCAAAGTTAGTCATAATTTATTACTCCTATTTTTTGTTCTTTGAATTTTCATAATTGTAATGTTTTTAGAATTATATTGGCATTATATAATTTCCACTGCACTTCATTAGATCTATTTTTAATGGAATACAACAAAAGAATTAAATAAACAAAATCTAGAGCGCCGCTTACATGTGGCGCACGTGCGACACAGAAGGCAAATCCCCCCTCGTGCAAGAAGCCCAGCCAGGCCATTGATTTTGGAAAACGCTTTCCAATTTATACTAATTTTTTATATTTTCACTTCTAATTAAGAGTATCAACTTAATCCATTTGAACTATCATGGTTCCACAACAATCAAAAGCCAACAGCTGTAAAAACAAAATACTCCATGTTACATGGAGTACAAATCTCAAGAAAATTAGAATTTCGTTATATCAGTAATTCTCTTAGTTTTATTAGAAATGCTATTCGTTTTCAGTGTTAATTTAATATTGTGTGGAAAGTGAATCTCAATTTTATAAAAAATATTTCATTTCCAATTAACCAAGATAATCCGCATAACTAATACTACCTCCGTAAAAGACGAGAATAAATAAATTGAGTGTGAAAGAAACTGACGAAACCTTTTCATGGTGCACCTTCGCAGAGCAAAATACTTCAGTATTGCATGAATATAATTTAAAAAAATAAAACGGGGTTGGAAAAATTCTTCAAAATGTGTATAATTCCAAATATGAACATAGAAAATTGGTCAAGAGAAAATCCAAAGCACAATATTTGAAAGGTCAAAACATGAGCTGGCTTAGGCTTACCAATGGAGTAAGAGAAAGTGAGTGAGGCACGAGATGCTACTTTTGACCTCTTTCAGCTAGCATGTAGGAAGGAGTATCTGTATCTATTTATTTATTTTCATTTTATCAATTGTGTCATTACAATTATATTAACCGGAGTTAATTAGAAAAAATTAACAGTGTCATATTACTATATTAGATATAAATTGTCATTCATTCACGATATTTTGTCACTATGATACCTTCTATAATAATTGAGTCATTTTCTTTTTTTTAGCAAAAGTCAAAAATATTTCTTCTAGTTTATTTCTACATTTTTCATTTTCTTATTGTGGAAAAAAACATATGAAAAATGTGGGAGACCTTTGAGGTGGCCAAGACCTATGACCTTTTATCTTAGTAACCCCCAAATGCATTAAGAGATAATCTTGATTGCAAGGCCTTTCAAGTGCTTTCTCTAGCCTATAAAAAGGCTTGGTCTTGGAGTTGAGAATGCACCAACAAAAAAACATTCTCTCTTCTCTCTAGTGCTCTACATCATAGTAGCATTGCATAGCTCGATTCTCGGAACTTCATCAAGTTCGCTGGTGCCTAGCGGGTTTGAGGTGCTTCTACACGCTAGGAGAAAGTCGTTTTATCTTTGGGGGCAATACGTCATTCCGTGAGCAATAGACGGGGCGTAATTTGTCTTGCGGAAAGAGGGCTTCCCTCGACTCGACTTATTGTTGGTTTGTTTTATTTTATTTTCGTTGTAATTTTCATTCCACTTATTGTTATTATCTTCCTTCGATTGTAATAGTTAGAGTACCGCCTGTAACGGCTTGAGAATTTTATCCCTTTATTTCTAACACTTACTTCATTTTTCTTTTACTTGACTAACTAAACACAATTTTTTTAAAATTGCGTGTCGAAAAAAAATGCCTCCATTACTGTGGAACGGTGAGAGTATAAATTATCGCCTATTATAATAGCCTAATATATCGCTGCACACTAATTATGCGTCGCCGTCAATATGTTTTGGTTTTTGATACTAATAAGTAATAACAGTCTATCTTATAGAGCAGACTAGCATTAGAGTTATTTAATGTAGAATTGTAGATTGACTGTAAATTATAGTACTAGTGTAAATTAACGTATCTTTTGTTTGGCTCCTACCTATAATGATATATATTACTACATGTGATCTAATTAATGGCCCCTTTTCATTTTAAAGTGTATATTTAGATCCAGAGTGCATTAGTTTTCGTTGGTCACGAAGGAGTTGACGTGGGGGTGTGCGGTAGAATAATGCACTACTACACATATTGACCTACTCAAATCAAGACCCCTATTTATTTATTTTATGTTTTTGACTCTTCAATATAATTATATTTTCGTAAAGTTTAATGAAAATGGGATGTATTTACAAGCTATTTTCTTGTCTCCTTCTGCCTCCCCCCCTCTACATAAGCCCATCGAGGAATGACCCATTCTAACCATCCTCTCTCTCTCTCTCTCTCTCTCTCTCTCTCTCTCTGCACAAGCCTAATGGCCATGGGAGACACACTGAACAGAGACCAGATAGTCGAGTTCCAAGAGGCCTTTAGCCTATTTGACAAAGATGGAGATGGTAATTAATTAATAGAGTTCTTAGCTTCTTTTTTTTTTTGCATGTTTCTGGAAAATTTCATTATTGATGTAATAAAATTGCAGGTTGCATTACCATTGAAGAATTGGCGACTGTAATAAGGTCTTTGGACCAAAACCCCACTGAGGAAGAACTCCAAGACATGATCAACGAGATCGACTCCAATGGGAACGGCACCATTGAGTTTTCCGAATTCTTGAATCTCATGGCCAACAAAATGAAGGTAAATCCATTCATTTCAATCTCCCTACTATTGTGTATGTTATTTGATTATTTATGTACACTAATTTATCTCTAATGAAAAAACATACTACTAGGAAACTGATGCAGAGGAAGAGCTTAAAGAAGCGTTCAAAGTGTTTGATAAGGATCAAAATGGCTACATCTCAGCTGAAGAGGTATAAAATTTGTCTGAAATTTATACACCAACAACTTAATTAATCATGTTATCAATTTCTTAATAAATTCACTTGCATATTTATGTATGTGTGTGTGTCTTGTGTTTTTTCGATGATAACCACGTTTGTTCATCATCCGTAGCAATCATTGTACTTGCACTTGATAAGTACCATATAAATTACAGTGTTTTTATTTGTTTTCATCATATATTCATTGATTTCATACATGGTCTCATACAATTTGGCTTTTTGTCAAGGGCAAACAAGGCATTCACAAAATTTGATTTCAACCCCTCCCTATGTGATTTCAACCCCTCCCTATGTTTTCCGAAAAGACAAAATTACACGTTAATAGTATATTCTCTGAATTTCTTACACGGTGTTGAAGAATATAAGGAGACTTTATTTAACTCATCTGAACATTTTGAGTCAACCAGTCTCTCTATACAGGGTTGTGGACACAAATCACCAATACAGTTGACTAAATCAAGCAAATGCACTTAGATCAATTTAAACTATCATTTCCTTAATCTCTGCAACCCATATTTTAATTAGTATTTTGTGATTAATTAATCGGATTTCGTGCAGCTTCGACACGTGATGATCAACCTAGGGGAAAAATTAACAGATGAAGAGCTTGAGCAGATGATAAGGGAGGCTGATTTGGATGGAGATGGACAAGTTAATTACGATGAATTTGTGAAGATGATGCTGGCTATTGGATAGAAGAAGAAGAAGATTGCTTCATTATTTGTTAATCTCATGCATGTTTAATTAGTCTTTGCTTCAATTGTCTAATTAAGTTTAAGCAGTTAAACTTATGTTAATTACAAGTAGGTGGGCTTGGTTAAGTTAATCCTTAAAATGAAATGAAGGAATGAAAACATCCCAACATTTAATTGTGATAAAATATACTCCTATGCATAAAGGTTTTCAGTTTGTATGGATTCTGTATAATTTGTTGCTTCTTTATACTTGTAATATCTATAAAGATTAAAGGGTATTTTTATTGGTTCTTTATATTTAACATGTATAAAGAGTATTTGTGTGCAATTGATTTTACTTTTGTTGCTTGCAAGAGTTTATGTCAATCATTTTTATTGAATTAGTCTCTGTATTTTTTAGAATCTATGTTTTCTTTCTTTTCTTAAAGCTTTCTTTGCCACTGCATATAGTACTACGTAGTGTGAAGTGTAATCTAAAAATGTGGAATACTAGATTTTCATGTCTGAACTTTCAAAATGAGGTGTAATCCAAAAATAAAGTCTCAAGAAAGTGCTATATTTCTTCCACATAAGGTGAAAAATATGCATAACTAGATCTTGATGAGTGCTTACATAGATATGATTACTGATTACAAAGAGATGATGATTTAGTATTATCGACACATTTAGAGATTATTGAGGAAGTGGTTGAAGCCGTCTGCCACTGCTAGCCGGGGGCACATGAATCCGTCCAGAGGCCGGACTCTCCCGATTCTTGGCCAAGCTCCGCTGCCAACAAACTATCAACGAAGTTACAATGGTAAAATCAACACTCAATCTTAAACCAAAACAGCATCAAAATATATAGATAGAACATCTGAAAAAAATTATATCCATCATCTCCATTCCAAGATTATCCATAGTCTTTAACTCTTCATTAGCAGGGTAACTGTAACAACACCAATTTGCATCCAGAATGAAAATATCTAAACCCAAACATCTCAATATCAATAAATAGTCTGGGCAATCAGAGTGTGTTGAACATCTCAAAAAGCAAAACTTCAATGTAAGCTACAGAGAAATCAAATAAACATAATCACTTCATTACAGATTTTTAATCTTAGTGCATATTAGTAAGTTCATATCACCATTATGGTGCGGATTATGGTTGCAGTCTTGTAATGTACAACCAAAGGATTAATAATGGTTATATATATTCTAATACCTTATAATGTTTTGAAATCTATCATAATCTTTGTAAAATATATTAATTTTATATAGTACAATCTTTTAAACTTTTATCAAATCTGTTATAATTCAATTTCATATTGGTGATATAGCATACCTAAAGATTATGTGTATATAAAAAACTGCCCACCTTCTTTCACATAGAGTCATGTCATCAATACGATAATGAAAATTGAATCATATGATAATTTTTATAAAAGTTTAGATGATTATATATAAAATTGATATTTTACAAATGTTGTGATAGATTTGGAAATCTTATATAACTATTGGGATATTATTTAATCTTGTTAAAATTGTAATATCCCGTTAATGTATATATGGTGGCCACGGCCCACGAGCACGCAAACAAAAATATTTACAAAAGTACATAATACTACTATGAATTTAATGTTGTATTTAATTGAACATTACTAACAGTAAAATCACTTTGAAGCCCAGATGATATCTTCAGGCTGATGATTTAGGTTTTGAAATTTATTTATTTCACATTTGCACCCCTCCTTAGTCAAATAGAGATAATAATAATAGTCGAACATCGATGATTTAGGTGTAACGCATAAAAATAGAGTCTTGGCATTTAAATAGAGCGTTTAAAAAAAATAAAAATAAAAATATTAACGTATATAAACAGGTATATACGTTTAGATAAACCTCACTTTCAACAGGCGGCTAGGGTTTCATTCTTCTCCCCTCTTCGAGTGAGAAATTGTTTTGTCAGGGTTTTGCTATTTGCTGTTATTGAGCAAGAAATGGCGACTATAAACCCGTTTGATTTGCTGGACGATGATACAGAGGATCCCTCGCTGCTTGCTGCTCAGCTCAAGATCGAGCCGAAGAAAGCCGTAGTACCACCGGCCAAGCAGCCACCGCAGCCGAAGCTCCCATCGAAACCGCTCCCCCCGGCTCAGGCTGGTTAGCCTTAACTCTCTGTCTCGCCTCATTATATGAATACTGTTTTTCGATAAATTTTCTATTTTGGTTGGCTTATTGAAATCTGCTCATTTTTTTTTATCTAACAATGGGTATATTGAATATTTCTATTGTTTTTTAGATAAATTTGTTCTTATTCATCAATTGATCCAACGTTAGCACAAATAGTAATACGAGCAGTTTTTTTGTGGTAGTGTTCAAGTTAGTATTTTGGAATTTAGCATAAATTGTGAACCTGACGGTTCAAATGGAGTCTGTATGATTGATTTGGTGTATACCTTTCTGGATTCACGTGCTATAAATGTCGCACATGGAATATGTTGATGATTTATTTGCGCTGCTTTTATTTTGTCATGTGTTATTGCTCACGTTTCCATTCGTACATCCAATCAGTCAGAGAAGCAAAAGCTGAATCTGCACGAGGTGGCCGTGGTGGTGGTCGTGGATTTGGCCGTGGTCGTGGAGGACACAATAGAGAGGGTGCCAGCAATGGAAATTCATATGGCAATAGGGAGTTCTCTGCTCCTCAGGGTGCACCTGACAAGGATGGGAATTCTTATGAAAGGCGGGGTGGCTATGGAGCACCCCGTGGTTCTTTCCGTGGTGGACGGAGAGGTGGTTACACCAATGGAGAAGCTGGAGAAGAAGTGGAGCGCCCTCGAAGGACATTTGATCGCCGTAGTGGAACTGGTCGTGGGTATGTGTGGATTGCGTTCTGTGTTTTCAATTAGCATGGTGTATCTACAGCAGTCTGAGGTTGAATTTTATCATGTTTCCATATACTGATTTCTATTTTTATGCAGAAATGAGATGAAACGGGAAGGATCTGGTCGTGGAAACTGGGGAGCACCTGAAGATGAACTTGCACCGTAAGAATTTAATGTGTTTCTTGTCCATTGCAGCTCATTGAGGATGCCAGACATCTACGGGTTGGTAACTAATTGTCGTTTTTCTAGATCGACTGAGGAAGCTGTTGATGGAGATGAGAAAAACCTGAATGTGGAGAAGCCCCCTGTGGAGGAAAACACTGCAGTAGATGGAGAAAAGGAAGCTGCTAAAGATGAAAATGAAGAGAAAGAGGCTGAGGATAAGGTTTAAAAAAAATACGATTTGAACATATTTGTTCAATCTTACTGCTTTCTTTTAACCTAAGCAATGTCTCATGATGGATTTGAAGACAGTGAGCAATAACTCTGTAACTTTCCTATTTTGTATTGACATAGATAACTTGTGTCTTTCAGGAGATGACATTGGAAGAATATGAGAAGGTTCTGGAGGAGAAAAGGAAGGCTCTGGTTGCTCTTAAAACTGAAGCAAGGAAGGTTGATGGAAAAGAGTTTGCCTCAATGCAACAGCTCACAGACAAGAAAGCTAATGATGAAGTCTTCATTAAATTGGTGAACCACTTAACTTCATACTTGATGAATATGTGCATCTCAGTCCTTTGTTACTTCTTTTTGTTGCTTCAATATATTACTTATATTTATAGTTTCTTCCCTTTCTTTTTATAAACGTTTTTCCTCTTTGCAGGGTTCCGAGAATGAGAAAAAGAAAGATTTAGCAGAGAAAGAACAAAAAGCTAAAAAGGTATCATTTGTGCATACTACTATTTTTTTATTTCTTTCATATGCATATAGCTTGGGCCAAGGTATTCTTGCATCTATATTATGGGTGAGGATCATACATCTTGTATGATTTCAGTGTTCTTAATGTTGTTTATGCGGCAATTTCAAGTTTTGACCTTGATCACATAATTTTATTTTAGCCTTGAAGTTGTGTTTAACCATATGTTGAATTTGCACATGACCTATTTAAATAGATTATTAGTTAGTTTCTGGACCGATACGAATTTGTGCAGAATCTGATACATGTTCTTTTGACTTGTCTAGTCTGTCAGCATCAATGAATTCTTGAAGCCTGCTGAGGGAGAGAGGTACCACAACCCTGGTGGCCGTGGGAGGGGCCGAGGCCGTGGACCAAGAGGTGGAGGCTATGTTGGGTCCAATGACAGGAGTGGTTTCCAAGCACCAGCCATTGAAGATCCCGGGCAGTTCCCGACCTTGGGTGGCAAATGAGATGTTGCTTGTACTGCTTCCACCGCGTATTATGCAGCTCTAACCAGTGGGGCTGGAGAAATACAGGAAGAATGGAGTAGTCTGTAACAAAAAGTTCTACATATTTATGCGCAACATGTTTGTGTGTGATCTGATTCTACACAATTACAGTTATTCTCAACTGTTTTATTTCGTCTTTTTTTGTTTTTTTATAGCTTTTTTCTAGAGTTAGTAGCAAGAGAATGATTAGTATGCTCTTGACCTTGATGCTCAGTTTTGATTCGTAAAATTTGGGAAAAACACGTTTTACCATTTGACAATATGAATCATGTTTTCTTGCTTCTCATTATTATATGCTTTGTGTAGATTATGTTTTACAGATTGGGAATAGTTACTATCCGTTAATGGTTATAACGGTAGTAGCATTATCACTTTCTTGGAGAGATGCATAGGTCATTAATAAAATTATGGTAGTCGAAAAAATGTTAGCACTGATTTTTTTTTTCTAAGTGTTATATTTTCCTTGTCCCGCTTTAGCAGTCCCATTGACTTTCCTGCCCTCTTTTTGTAAAAATGATAAAAAAATAGTTAAAGTAGAGAAATGGTAAAGTAAGATAGATAATAATGTAGGTAAGACTTTCTCTATATTATTCTCTCACTTGGACATAAAAGTGTTGAGGTGATTTGACTGTGATTTATTAAGGATGTGGTGAATATCAGAACCTTCTAGATGCGGTATATATGATCATACAATTGTTTAGTTTTAGAACGATAGAACAAATACTAATGTAATCATATGTAAACGAGTTCAACATGATATTGAATTTGTTGAAGATATTTGTTCCATAGTTTGCTATTGTTCGTACAATAGGTTGCACATTGACACCAATAAGTGTCTCAGCAAAAAAATTAACGTGATGACAAAATAAGAGATATGATGACTGTATAAGAATAGTTATTGGAAAGAATCATGATCTTCTGCATCAAAGTCAACACTGAACATAACAAATGGACATATCGAAAGAAAAAAAAATGAGAGCAGCGATAAAAAGGAGTAAGCAAATTTGACAAAAATTGACCTTATGAGGTTGTTGGTGAAAAAACTCTTAAGAGTAAAAAAGTCATTCCAGCGATATTACATTAATGACATGTTCAGTATCCTATTTTTGTAAATGCCTAGATATAATTCTATGACCGATTTGCATTAGGTTGGTCCACTTGGGTGTAAGTTAACTATGCGTTCAGTGCAGTACACGTGTTTTGTTGTCCAGATTGACTTGTGGATAATTTGGCTAGTTGATCGACAAATTGTAATTCAAGTGTATTTACAACTTTTAGGATACTAAATTTGTTATTGAGTGATCACTTATGAACTGTATATAGTCGAGCCGAATATGGTATGGTATTTTTAAAAACTTTACATTGATATTCTGAAAATCCCACCACTTTGCTAGAACTATAGTCTGCATACATAATTAATTGCAAATACACTTGCTATGGAAATATAAGATTCCTTGTAGATTTCCTCTATATAGGATATCGAATTGTCGTAGATATTTTATTTATTATTTTAAACTAGTATTATTAATAATATTAATTTAAATGCAGTCTGCCGATTTGTTATTTTATAGTAGTACATATCAGAGGTGATAACTGTAATACTATTCAATAATAATATTCTCTCAAAATAGTGTTGAATAACAATATGTTGGAGCATTAAATTTATTTGCTATGAATTACTAATTGAAGTAATATTAATGAAATACAGATACTACAAATGTTATGAAATACTTTTATTTAATATTTGTATATTTTATTAAAGTTTTTACATTATTTATAAAGCTTTTTTTTTCTAATATAAAGTAAACAAAATATTATTGAATTTTATGAATCATGCATAAAATACGAATGATGTTTTATACTGTTCATATCTATTTCATGATTTGAATCTTACAATTGTATCTTATGACGTCTATAATTAAAAAATAAAATCATGATTCAGAATCTTATACATATGACGTACTTATATAATTTGAAAAATAAAATCCTAAGATTTTTTTTTTATCGATTTATACCTATAAATAAATACCATTAAAATAAGGAAATAATAAAACAAAAAAAGGAAGAACCGGCACCGCCCCGTTTATAGATAAACCTCACTCTTTCTAATTTCTATTCACTCTTTCTATACTCACTGTTGATTGCGGCTAGGGTTTGCCATTATCTATTATTCTCCCTCACCAAGATCTGTCGATTCCAATATGAATACGACCTTAAATTAAAGGTTTTGCTTATCAATAATCTATAAAAACAAGGTTTTGCTTGGTTTTGTTGCGAGATGGCGACAATAAACCCGTTTGATCTTCTGGGTGACGATACCGAGGACCCCTCACTCCTCGCGGCTCAGCAGAAGATCGAGCAGAAGAAAACCATAGCACCACCGCCCAAGCATGCAGTGCAGCCGAAACTCCCCTCCAAGCCGGTACCCCCGGCTCAGGCTGGTGAGTGCTTCTTTTCACCATTTCTCTATCTATTATTATATAGAATATGAAATGACTGTTTGTATTAAATTTGTTATTTTGTTTGTCTTCTCGAAAAGATATGCGTTTTGACCCCCTATGGCTCTATCGATTATAATTCTTAAGAATAAGGAATGTGAGAATTGAGATACTGCGTTATTCAATAGTTTTGTTGTGCTTGGATTATCGCAATAAAGTTTTGTTAGTGAGAAGTTTGTAGTATGTAAACCGTGATTTTTTAGGGCTGAAATGCTTCTAGCTAAACTTTTTGATCCACGGTAATTTTTAGTTTAGATTTTATTGCAACTTTGATTTGATAGTGCTAATTTTACAATTCATGGTCAGTTGAATGTAATACACCGACTTTTAGGTAGTTGTATTCTGTGTAGAATTTATCTTTTCTCATTCATTTTTAAGTATCTATGTGTGTTTCTTTTGGCCACTGTTAAAATCATTGTCACCTTCCTCCGACTTGTAATACAAATCAGTCCGAGAGGCAAAATACGATTCTGCCCGAGGAGGTGGACGAGGTCGAGGACGTGGATATGCTCGTGATGGTGGTGCACGTCCCAATAGAGACTTTGCCAACAATGAAAACTCATATGGCAATAAGGAAGTATTTGCTGCTCAGGGTGCACCTGACGAGGTTGATGGAAGATCATCTGAAAGGCGTGGCGGCGGCTATGGTGGACCCCGTGGTTCATTTTCTGGTGGCCGTCGAGGTGGTTACAGCAATGGAGATTCTGGGGAAGGAGACCGAGACCGCACTCGTAGGCCTCTCGAGCGCCGTAGTGGAACTGGCCGTGGGTATGTGAGAAGTGGATGTTTTTGTAGCTGTTTACGTCTGTTGTCTGTTTGTTTGTGTTGGTAATGTCACTTACCCTGTTCTTTAATGCAGAACTGAGATGAAACGAGAAGGGTCAGGTCGGGGAAACTGGGGAATGCATACTGATGAATTGGCACAGTAAGAATTTTAATTATTTTTAGTGACCGTTAGAGTTCATTGAAATTCTGGGATGCATATATGTTTCCATTTCGCCTACAATCTGCTGTTTGGTTAACTGAATTTTCTTTTCAGAGTGACTGAGGAAGTCGGTAATGAAGATGAGAAAAATCTGAATGTGGAGAAGCCCTTGGGAGAGGAAGATGCTGCTGAAAATGTAGAAAAGGAAGGTACTAAAGAGGAAAATGAAGAGAAGCCTGAGGATAAGGTGAAAAATTTGAAGCTTTTTGTGGAAGCTTTTGACTTGTGTTACTCGTCTTACTTGTGCCCGATGAAAGTATCTATTTTTATGGCAGACACTACCTTTTTGTTTTTTGATTTAGGAATCACAACCACACCCTTAACTTTGACTTTGATGTTGTAAAATAATTGTTTATAGGAGATGACACTGGAAGAGTATGAGAAGCTTCTCGAGGAGAAAAGGAAGGCTTTGCTTGGTCTTAAATCTGAGGAAAGGAAGGTCGATGCAAAAGAATTTGAATCAATGCAAGCACTCTCAAACAAGAAAGCTAATGATGATATCTTCATTAAATTGGTGAATTACTGTACTCCCTACTGAATGCTTATTTCTGTCTCTCCTTTTAACCTTTTTTTTTTGGCTATTGCTTCTAGAAGTTACCTTATTTTAAGAGTTGATTTTTCTGTTATTAATGAGATACTTCTCTGCAGGGCTCCGAGAAGGATAAAAAGAAAGAGTTGGCAGAGAAAGAAGAGAGAGCTAAAAAGGTATACTTCCATGGAAGCTGAATATATATCCCACGTTTTTATGATGTATATTGGCTGAACAAGTGCCAAAGAGCATCTTTTTCCTATTGTTTATTTGCCACTTAGTTGCTGTAGCCTGCAATTGTAGATATTTAATGTTTTCAGTTACTAATGGTGATGAACATATCCACATCTATTTTGTGAAGACTGGGATTAATGCTGTAAAAGTGAAGAAATTTTGTTGGATTGAAATCTGATGTCTGTTTTATTGGCTGTTCTAGGCTGTCAGCATCAATGAATTCTTGAAACCTGCTGAGGGGGAGAAGTACTACAGCCCTGGCGGTCGTGGACGAGGTCGTGGCCGTGGCGGCAGAGGAGGAGGCTTCGGTGGGCCAAGTGACAGGAACACTTTCCAAGCACCAGCCATCGAAGACCCTGGGCAGTTCCCTACCTTGGGTGGTAAATGAGATGCTCCTTGTGCTGCTTCCTGCCGCTCGCTATTAATTGTGACATTGATTCTCAGTTTTGCTTCGTGAATCTGGCAACACGTTTTGAATTGTTTGTTTTGACATTACATTCTGAAATCTCAAGTATGTTGCCTTTTATTACCCTTTTTACATCCCTTGTCAAATGTGTTGTGCGCTTAATCCATCGATTTGTAAATTACCTAAGGAACAGCCAAAATAATTGATTCACACTTTTATTTTTGTGTTTCATCTTGTTTTTACTATCTCTAAGTTAGAAAACCAACTTTTTCGAAACTGTTCATTTTTAAGACTGCATTAAAAATTGTTACATTGATGTTAATTTATTGTTCTGTCTAAAATTTTAAAATATTTGACATTTTTTTTTGGTAAAGAATATTTGACATTTATTAATAGCATATCTCCGAACAAAATACAGGGTAAGTTTTTTTTTTGTCAGGAAAGTAATCAAAAGTGTATTTCCTAACATTTCGGACCATATTTCAAAAAATTGTTAATATTAGTATAATAATAAAAACAATAATTATTGTAATTGATATTGTTAGTGTAATTATTTGCTACTACTATCTTTATTAATTAAAACTACAGTATATTATAGATTATATTTCATGTGGAAGTATCTTAGGACTAATGTAATGTAAATAGTTTCTCTATTCTTAGTTGAGTTATTTTTATTGCACAAAGATATTAAAATAATGTGTTAAGTGAATGAAGAATAAAGTAAGAGAGATAAGAGACATAAGAGAGAGCGTTAAGTTTTGCTACAAATTAAAATGACTCGATAATCTTGATACTTAAAAATAGAAAAACAACCAAACGTTGGAAGTAGTTTAATGATGTTACTCTACAATGTGGAGTGTTTTGAAACAAAGAAGTGGGCCCAAAATATTTAGCGAGGTAGGCTTTTGTGCGAACTGGCCCATCCAGTAAGTAGGCCCAGCCCAGAAAATTAAAATATCGCATTATTCAGTTGCTCAGAAAATGGCCGGAAAGGAGATGAAACAAGCTCTTACCGATGGCGGAAAAGAGGAAGAAATTGCCTCAGCTTCGACGACGACAGAAGGGGACCATCGCCGGCGCAAAAATTTGGTTAGTACTCATCTTTAAATGCTTAAATCCGATGAGCTGTATAGTTAGGAGTGCCGATAATATATGGTTTTCATTCAATTCTCATGTTAGTCTGTAATGTGCAAATGAAATAGTTGTAAATGCAAGAAGATTGGAAGTTTTTATCTGTGCTTAAATTTCGTAATTATATGCCATTCGGTGTATGAGGTTTTCGTTTCGGATCAATTATGTGATAATGTTTTTTTTTTTTTTTTTTTTTTTTTTATAAATATTTTCAATGCGAATAAATGAATTGTAACATGAGATTCAATGTACGGTGGTTTTGGTTGGTGTCAATATTCGTAGCCGCTGGTATCATACCAGGCTTCGAATTATGCTTTCGGTGGATGTAATTTGGTGCACATATTGTTAAACTCAACCTCAGCTCGACAATAAGAATGGAGCTCAGCTCGAGATTTAGTTTACCAAAGAAATTCAAGGTTCACGAGCTTAATCTAACTCTGACACACTTTGAAAATATATATCTAACCTTTAAATACATGTCATTTGTTGAACAATTATAATATTTCCTAAAACAATAACTTTCCTTCAACATTTAATTGAGCTTATTAGTATATATATGAGCCTACTCCAGCTAATGGGGTGAGTAGTTTCAAGCTTAAGTTTGACTCACTTATGCTAATGAGCTTCCAGATTGAAATACGAGTAGCTGGCGAATAACTAGACTTATTTACAACCTTGCTTTCCCTTAAAAAATTTACCGTTGGACAACGATAAATTTCATATTAGAGGCAGGTCACCTCCGAATTCAGTGCACACTCTCAAGTTTCCAAATGTGACTTATACATATATAGAGAGAAAAATATAGTGTTAAGTTTTGATTTTCTGCCACCATACTTGCAAAATGCAAAGGGTGATGATATGAGCCTTCAAATTGTTTGGAAATATTTTCACCCTTTAGGTACTAAAGCATGCAAGGTGAAAGATTGCGAGAAAGAACAACATTACAGTTACAGTTGCAGGTTGTGTAATTGTTAAAAACCGACGTGGAATTTGTCGTGTCATTGTGTTCCTTGTACGTATATTATGCATGCATATGAATCGAATAACTTTTAATTTCCTTACGCGTTCAATACATGGCGTGAAATATCGTGTCATGTTGACTGGCAGACGTCATATATGTAGGCGATAATATTTGATGGGCAAATAAATATGATTGTGCGCTGATGAAATATAAGAAAAATGGCTGAGGGGAAGGATTAATTTGTGTTTTGAAATCAAGCTCGCATTTATTCGGTACTCATTATAGAGGCTTGTCTTTGTCTGGTAGATTGTAGCACAATTGTATAATCTAAAATTTTGTTCATGTCCTTTTGGTAGATATTTATTCAATAAATATTAACTTATTTCTTTGACTTTTTTGTTTTTACTTTTTGCTTTATTCAACTCCTAAATAGTCCACAACTGAATCCTTGTGATTATGTAGAATAATATGAACAATAGTTTATGTGCACATATCATGATGTCATTCTAAGCATTCAATGAATTAGATGTACAGCATATGTTCCCCTAACCTAGTAAGAATGGTTATTTATCGCAGATTGTTTTTATATTGCCGAAGTTAAACAGATTATTGGGATCAATTTCATGGAGACAACTGACGAAATGTCCAGTTCTTAAACTCTAAAGGTTGATGGTTTGTTTTGCTATGATATCACACATTTTCTTTGTATGGACATATGTCTGGTATAGTTTTGTTTATGTCTCAAAAAAAAACTCACTGAGACTGTTCAAGCTTAGGAATGAGATTCATTGTGCAACAAAGTAGATTCTGGAAGGTTGAATAATAGATTAAATAAATATGCATTCTAAGATTGTCTTTTCTAATCTTTATTCATCGCGAAGGAGCAGAATGAAAAAAGGAAAGCAACTAAAAATAAATCTAACTACATGGGAATTCTTTAAACTTAGAATACTAATTAGCAACTATTGATTGCCCTGTAACGAAAGTTTCGTAACAGGGCAATAGGTGCAAGTATTTTGTATTATTTATTGTATCATTAAAAGGTTTCCTTTGTAAACATAGGTGGATGTTGAAAAATGATTACATATGATGCTGGATAATTTTAAAAAGGATATCAAAATGCGTGCATTATTAATTTATTATCTATATCTTTCTAGCATGACAGGAATATAAATATCTAGGCATATCACTGAATACTTGGCTTCTCTTTTTACTTTTATTCTAAGAACTTTTGCAAACCTCAGTGCCACCCATTGATATCTTGATGTACTTTCCAGTTTTTGAAATCAGAATCATCCTGAAGAATGACAGATCAAGCTGAAAGGAACATCTGAAAATCATACTAGCACTCATTTTGCTTCAGAAACACTGTCTGAATTTTGTTTCAATGTGTCTATGTATCTTCCTTCTAGGATGTCATTATCTGAAAGGAACTTCAGAAAATCTTCAAAGCTGCCTTCTTTGTAGGACGATGGATGTCCCTCATCCACTAGGTCTGGAGCAGGTGCTATTTTTTTGTTTATTGCCAGACTGTGAAGGCTAGCAATTGAAAGACGCTTTTTCTCTGAATTCAAAGTTGCTCGATGAACAATACTTTTATATCGGCCATTGCTTAGCACTTCCATTTGATCTCCCAACTGTACCACTAATGCTTCATTGATTACTGGAACAGGCTGCCATTTCTCATTGTTGCCCATCACTTCTAGACCCTCTTGATTTTGGAGGATGATTGTTAACAATCCATAATCCGAGTGCCGGGGGAGGCCCAGAGCTAATTTTGGTTCTGGGCAAGCAGGGTAGCAATTCACGGCTAAGACTTGGGAGCCTTGCTCCACATCATTCTGCAAGTAGTCTGATCGTAGACCCAAACTCTCAAATATTATCTGCATTAGCTTTGTATGCAAAAGAAGCACAGCCTTGGCATAGTTTCCCATTTTCTTCCTACAAAATCAATTCATACTCTTTGAGTTCCACCTTTTATGTTTTGACTTGGGATAGTGATGATAAGGCAAAATAAGAATGTCAGTATAGGAGTATATTTTATTGAACGTGGCATATTATGTTATACGACTAGTTATTAGTTGTGCAAGGACTGAATCGTGTTGCTTACTTGTAAGTTGGAGGCTCTGATGGCCACAAGTCGATCCAAGTTGAAATTGGGTTGGCGTAGTGTTTGATGAAGTCTCTCCAATATTGAACTTTATCCTTGACTTGATTTAAACTTGTCCCGTACCTTACAGGTTCATGAACATTAGTTGAGGCAAGCCGCATCTTTGTGTCATTTGGCATCTCAAAGAAATCTTCTGCAACATCTAGAGCCTCATCCGTTAATGAAACATGAATTCCATGATTGATCACCTGCAGGGGATAAAAGAATTTTTTAGCACATATTCTTAGAATAGAGTGGTTAAACTGTGCATGATGTGCTATAAGTCAAACTGCTTTTTAGTTGACTGCTCTTGCAATGAGAAGCCATTATAAGTACCACGGAAGATGGAATTCTTTAGTGAATTTGCCTAAACTGCTTCAGGATCACACTTTGTTTTACTTTCTTCACTAGCAATGCACTCTCATTATTGATGTTAAACCATGCAATGCACTCTCATTACTTATTAGGAATTTTACACTGTTAGTTATGGCCTAAAATCTGTTTTGTCGTTCAGGTGGCTTTTATGCAATTATATGTGATTATTAACATACCTGAAAACCTCCGAATTCCTTGCAAGCCACTTGCACTTGTTCAGTCACCTGTGATTGAAGAACTGGGTTCTCGAAAGAGGAGAGATCTATGACTGGCAAAGCACTGAAGGAGGAAGGTGGCGTCAGCTCAAGGGTAGGGCGATCCGCTGGAGGAAGAATGTAGCTCTCAGGAACAGTGCTTATACCCATTTGTGCAAGTGTCATTGTGCTTGTGAAATACTGATCATCTGTGGGGTGAGTATTATCTGCCATGGTAAGCCTATGTTCTTTTTTTAGTGTTCGAATAGGTAAGTTGATGAAACACAGGCAGCTTTTCCTATTTATACGGTGCAGAATTTTTACTAATACAAATATTCATCTTTAATTTGGACAGTTACATTGAATGTAGGAAGCATTTATGTGCTCATGCCAATGAGTAGATCACTTGCCGTTAGAATTGATATTTTGTTTCATTCAAAGGTGGAGAGAGAGAGAGAGAGACAAAAGGATGGCTGTCACCACTTCTTCCACTTGGATATTTTATTACGCGGGAAATAAGGTAAGACTTTACAGAGTCAAATACACCCCTGCTCTCGTTTAACTTGAACATGAGCACGCCTTAATAATAGTATATGTGGTTAGATACATACTCTCGTTAATAGAAGTCATTTAATTGTTCGAATTGTGAAAATTTGAGTAAACTTTTATAGTATGTTAGTTTTATAATGAAATGAGAGAAATTAGTGAATGGCATGCTAAGCTATTTATTATATACTATATAATATAAGTGAAATAAAACTTTTATTAACGGATTGGTCAAAATGACAAAATGAAACTTTTATAGGCAGAAGAAGGGGTATGTTTTTGGTTTTTTTTTTTTTACCGAATTTGAGTAATGTTTGGTTATATTTTGTGATTGTTGTATCTACTATATTTGCATAATATAGTGCTTGCTAGGATATTTGGCTAGATGTATTTTTTATAAATAAATTTGGGGTCGTTTTTTTTTGTAGTTCACGTGGAGTGATGGTCATTTCATTTCAAATAATGTGATAACGCTGATGTCGTAATTTACTTTGTTATTTCGGGAGATGCTCTGTTTTGGGGCCTTAGTAGTATCCTTGGAAATTGCTTTGCTCTTGGTTGAAAAAGGCAACTATAGTGACGTTAAATTTGATTCCTATTTTTGCGTTTTGGAAAATGAAATAAAAACCATGCATTTTGAATTGGATTTGGACCTGGTGGGCTGATAAGTTGCATTGAGCCTTGAGGTGAGTGGATAAAAGTTTTAGTCAGTGCTGCTGACGCCATGAACGAGAAACCAGATCTGGATTACTGGATATGGTTTTGGAATTTTTAGAATAAAAATAATGTGAATTTTTTAGAATAAAAGTAATGTGGCCTTTATAACATCCACAACCATGGCCTCAATTCCCCGCCACGTCACCGTATTTTCTGATTCAGGCTACAACTCCCACAATTCTGAGCCCTTTTCATGCCTCTCCCCGTGCCATAAACATTAAATTGCATTATTCAGTAATCAGTACTATTAATTACTAGTAGTATTTTAAATGTAAAATTGAAAACGATGAAAAAATATAACACAGAAAATTCATTCGGATATTAAAAATTACTCAATTCGTCCCATAAATTTTGTCACAGTTTGACTGGACAATAATTTTAAGAAATGTAATGAAAAGTGAGTTGAAAAAGTTGGTAGGATGGGGGGGGGTCATACATTTAAAGTACTCTCTCCGTTCCATGTTAATAGAGTCATTTTTCTATTTTGGTAAGTTCCAAGTTAATTGAGTTATTTCTATTTTTGGCAAAAAGTTCATCTCCCTTTTACTTTATTCTCTCTTCATCTCTCTTACTTTCTTCTCTCTTACTTTTTTCACCATCCATTTAACACATTGTTCTTAAACTCACGCCCCTCCATCCATGTCTCCTGCACCCCAATTGCGGCGCGGCATCCGTAACCATGCCATGGCTGTGGATGTCCTTATAAACCTTTTTTTATAGTTTCTACTTGCCTGCCAATTTTGGACATGATATGAAAATTACATAAACATATTAATTTTGTCAGGTTATTAAATAGTGTTGTTATTGTGTTCATGTCATGTGCATGCCTATATGTCGTTAACGTGTAAGCACGATAACCATTCGAAACACATGATTTTCCAGCTTAGCAACACACCAACAAAAGGGAAAGGAGGAGAAAAATTACTATACCAATATTACGTTTGGTTGAGTGCATACAAATGAGATGATGCATAAACAGTTCGTTAGTGACTTTTTGAATGTTTGTAAATTGTATCTGCCAATTGAAGGGTTGTAACAGGAAATTGTTTGTGTCCAAACCGTTTGATCTTTTTATGATTCAGTGTGCGAATTTTCACAAAATAACAAAATAGTACTCCATCTCAAATTATACAACCTGAATGAGAAATGGGTTCATGACTCCCTAGATGCTAGTTATATGGATTTTAACGCTGACATATTGAAGAATGATGTGGAAACATAGTAGTAACAATTATCTACTAGTAAAATAAAACTTTGATACTTTAAATTTATATACTCATCATTTCTATAAAATTTTCTAATAGCTACTTCTACTGTCCCCTTTTAGGAGTCTTATTTCTTTTCGGTACAGATTTTATGAAATGTTAAAAAAAGCGAATGAACAAAAGTTAGTGGAATATAAGTCTCATTTGTATATATTAATTTTAAATGAATTGTGAGTAAATTGCGTCAGTGGAATATGAGATAATATTACTATTTATAGTAAAAATAAACTGAGATTTTTATTCGCGGTGGAGTAAAATGGGAAAATAGGCCAGACTACTAATAGTAGACGGATGGAGTATAATTTTATCGTGCGAAAGTTTAAAGTAAATGCTACATGTTATTTTTGTAAACCATAAACCATAAACCATTTTTTCGGTTATGTGTGAAAATACGTGTATATACGAAAAACGTAAGGTGTATGTTGAAATATAATTAAACCGTCTATTTCTACCGATTTCAGCCCAATTATTAAGCTTTTTTGGTTCCGCTAGGGAACTTATAAGTAGGATACAATAGCTTATAGGGTAACTTATATTCACAATTTGAAACAACAGCTTATAAGTCGCTGGAACTTATCAAAATCATTTCAAATAAAAAAATCAACGGACAAACACAGAAATACACATAAATATTGCTTCTCCTCTAGAAAAACAACAGAAAACAAAATTCATGAAGATTATATTTTTCAACAACCTTGAGACAGTCAACCAATTCGTAGTGGATGAAGTACACAAACATAGAAATTAAACAAAATGAATTTTGTATGTTGCATGCATACCTTGCTCATTTATCCCCAAAAGTAAATACATATTTTCTCATATAGTATGATCAAACATTCATGTGATTCGAATTCACTCACCTAATATGCACTTAAATATAGTCGGATTGAGAAAATTATTTTGGGGGCAAAAGGATAAAATAAACAAATTATACTATGTGAAACTTGAGTTCGACGCTCGACTATTATACCTTTTTATTGATGTCAAAATAAATAGAAAAACTGTACATAAATTTAAATATTAAATAAGATATTAATTTAGGGTTACTCTTTTTTATAAAATTTATATATATGGTACTCATCCATGCATATATAGCTTTCTTTAAAAAAATATAAAAATAAATTAAGAGACTAAGTGCGAAATATTAGAGTAATATGATTATCATGTACGGCTTAATAAGAATACATTGTTCCTCAATTATTCTATTTCACTTCTCTCTGTCTATATATAGCACATTTGAGCTCTGAAAACAGTAATATTCATCACATTATAATACTGCTAGTACTTAAACATACTAAAGAAAGATATATATAGTAATAAAATGAAAATGGGTAGAGCCATTGCCCTCCTCTTTGTGGTTGTGATATCTCTAGCGGCAGCGCAGCGGCCGACACCGGACCAGCCGGTGTCGCACTTCGTCGGCGACGCTCACGGCTGGGATACCGGTATCAACTACGTCAAGTGGTCAAAGGACCAACTCTTTTATGTTGGTGACTTCCTTGGTATCATCCATAATCTCTACTTCAATATTCTATAAAAGTGAAAAAAAAAATCATTTAGTATGTGCACATAAATTAATTTGTTTTCATATATAGACGCTATCTCACAACAAATTATTATTAATATAATATGTCAGATCATATTATTATTCATATATCAATTATTACTACTTCTTTATATCTCAACCATATCTATTCAAATTGAGCGATAATATACATGTTTTTAATACGTATTCCTGTATTTTCTTGATATTATAGATAAATTAACGCGTTTAATCACTTAAAATTATGGCTGCTGTGAATCTTGTTTTTTGCAAATTCTTTTCTTTTAATCATCAATCAATATCCAATAGTGTTATTTTAATTAGTTGGAGTAATTTATTGGGATAATGGTAATTGAAATTATGAGGTTTGGTCAAATTCTAGTATGCCTCATATTGATCTTTGAAAATGGAATATTTAACTTACGAAGTTTCAATTTTCTCAATCATCATATTCATGCACAAAATGTTAATAGTGATGTTCAAAACAAAGTGTACGTTCTATTAAACTATATATGTTTTTTTTTTATATTAATTTATTTTCTTATTTATTAAACTATTATTGTTTTTAACATCAAAAAAAAAAAAACGTTGAATTATGCATGGATGAGAGACAATTGAAAAATAATAAAATTTTACGATAAGTAATATTTCAATTTCAAAAAGCATGGGACAACGTACCAAAATTTAGATCAAACTTAATGAATTTTTTTTTAATTCCTGATCAAACTTCATTATTTAATATCGATCCAGGCATTTAAGTTCCTAATGAAGATGTTTTTCTATTTAAATGGTTTGTCTCTCATATTTATTTATTTAACAATGTAAAATGTTATATTTCCAAAATCTCTATTTTTAGAAACTGTGGTAGTAGATTTTAAATGAGAAAACGAGTTGGTTTTGGTGTTCAGTGTTCAAATACTGGGCCATTACCCATGCCGTGGACGAAGTAAGGGCAGATGACTACAAAAACTGCCTCACTGACAACATCATCAGCTCCGACCAAACCAGCCCCACCAACTTCTCCCTCGTCATCCCCGGCATCCGCTACTTCATCTGCCCCAAGTCCGACCACTGCAGCCAGGGGATGAAACTAGCCATCAACGTCGTCGATCCCAACACCACCAAAGGCAGTGCCCCCGCTAGAGTTGGCGGCGGGAAGACCTTCATGCTTGCTTTGTCTATTGTTGTTGGAGCCATGTTGGGAGTCAGGATCTAAGGCCTAAGGCACTTCACTTTAACTTGTTGTTGAGGTTATATTTAGTAGTACTATATTTATGCTTGCATGAATGATAGTAGTATGTGCTAAGATTGTGTGACAATCTTTGTTCCTTTTTTTATTTAATACTACTAGTAGTATTATTTGCTTCTAAAAAGAGACCAAGTTTTTTATAATTTCCCTTTGAACTTGATGTTAGTTTGAACTTTTTAAGTGGGAGTAGTAAACACATATTTCAAAATTGATTAGAAAGGGTCAAATGTGTTGCCCTCTTCTAGTTGTGCAGAATTTGTGGACCACCCAGTCACACACATATTTAGATATTGATTTTAGTCATTTTACATTTAAGTTTAACTATTACTCCAACTTCAAAAGTAATTCAATTATAAAATCCTCAAACTTTTGCTGTCTCATTATTATTTGATGTGGGGTTTAAGTTGTTTCTGATTTGGCATACAATTACTAAAAGTTGGACCTGAAAATTAAGATGTTTCCTCAAGGGTGAACCAGACCTGTATCATCAATCAATTTATGCATACAATTTATTTTTGCCTGCATGTCTCGATCCCTATCTCTATTTCAATAATATATGATCCTTCCGAAACTGAAAACCATGACCATTCAACTATATATATATATTCTCGAACCCCCTAAAAATATCCTGAAACGCAAAACCAAAAATAAAAATGAAAATGAAGAAGGGTAATTAATTATGGGCTTCCATTAATATCCAATTTTTCTTAAATAAATTGTCCAAAAACGATATACGCCATGCATCTTCTTACCTGTAAAGCGATAAATTGAATGGTCTTAAATTAAGGCAATTATGAGTTCGAAATCAAGTTATCGACCATTTAGGTATTATGAACTTATTATAAGCACATTGTTCGTCGTTCATCTAATAATTCGGTTACAATGTTTCTTTTTAATACCGTTGAAACCCCAATTGAATGAATCTATACCTATATAATATATCCATAGCGTATTTGCACTTCAAAACACGTAAAACAAAACAAACAGTGGCCAAAACGTTTAATTAGGTCGAACGTTTTGTCCACGTCTTACAAACCGACTGTCACATTATCACATAATTCGTCGTAAAAGAGAATGATGAGATGATTGTGAAAAACTCAAAGGTCATGTTTGGTTGTCAGACATCTGTCTGGGAAAGTAATCTGATTCCTTAAATTTTAAATTCCTGCGTTTGTTTCAGTTTTTAATCAAACTGGGAAAGTAATCAGAATCCGAGAACAAGAAAAGTTAGTACAACTTTCCAGGATTCTGAATCCTAACTTTTCTTATGTATTCTTTTTCCCAGTTTTAGGATTCCTACATATTTAAGCAATATAGTATAGTTTTATTAATAATAATAATAATGATAATAATAATAATAAAGTAATAATAGTAATAATAATAATAATAATAATAATAATAATTACAATGTTTTTAAAATAATTTAAAATTATAAATCATACTTAATTTCACTATAATAAAAAAAACTGTGATTAAAATTATCATAATTATAACTTATTTTGTAATAATTCATAATAATAATAATATTTTATTAAATAATTAAAATATAATTAAATAATATAAATCTTATAATAAATAATAACTATTTTATTTTATAAATTAACAATTAATCAATAAAGTCATAGTGCAATTTTAATTTATAAAATTTATTCAATTATAATATTCGTAAATATTATAATTATACTATAATAATTATTATATTTATTGTTATAATAAATGAGTACTGTAATACTCCATGTAACTATAATCATAATTATATTATTATAGATTATGATGGATAATCCATATTTAAACTATCCATCGTAATAATAAATATAATAATATAATAATTATTATTATTTGTAATTAATAATTTAATAAAAAAATTACAATATTATTCTTTGCATAAATAAAATAATAATAAGTATGTTTTTAGTTTGGTGTTTAAATTAAATATAAATTTAAAATCTTGATATTTTCTAAACACGGGAAAGTAAAGTTACTAGGAATCATATTCCCGAGATTCATTTTCCCAGGAATCATTTTCCTCGCCAACTTTATTTCCCGACAGCCAAACATATGGCCAAAGTTCATAGTTTTTTTTTTCAGACTTTTGAAAAAGATGGAACACGCTAGAATTCAAAATCCATTTTTATTATAGATTATAAAAAAAAATCACTAAAAGTACTAACCACTAATAATTTAATTTCGTCATATTTTGGGGTCCAACAATCTATGAGAAGCTATTCATTATTAGATCAATCAAAATATAATACACTTATATATTATTTCCTCCGTCCACGAAAATTTGTCTCATTTTTTCATTTTCGTCTGTCCCCCAAAATTTGTCCCCTTTTACTTTTACCATTTTTGGTAGTGGACCACATATTCCACTAATTCATTCCTACTCACATTTTATTATAAAACTAATACTCTCTCTGTCCCAATAAATATGAAACGTTTGCTTTTCGACACATGATTTTATGTAGTATTGTTTTATGAGTTAAAGAAGAGAGAGTAAAGTAAGAGAGAGAGAGAGAAAAGTAGAGATAAAGTTATTTCTATTTTAATAAATGTTTCATTTTTAATGGGACAACCCAAAAATGAAAACGTTTCATTTCTAGTGGACAGAGGGAGTATATAAAAGTAGGACCCACAATCCACTAACTTTTTCAACTCATTTTCCATTACATTTCTTAAAACCTGTGATCAAATCGGGACGAAATTTCATGGACAGAGGGAGTATATACTATATATAAGCAGTATAAGGGACACAACCTATTTTATGATTAATTTTTATTTTATCAGGTCTCTATATGTAATCAATCCATCCAAACATAGACAAATCACCCTAGATGTAGAAGATAAAAGGGCACACAACATATGTAATGATGTACTTACTACTTATTGCTCGAATCACATGTACATAAATCAAACCATGCGTGTTATGACATGGAGCACTATCAAATTTGAGTAGACTTGGATGATAATACATTCCACACAAGTACTAGTCTACATTTTTGCGAGTGCATGTGTGTGTAGGGTCTAATTTTTTACTACTACTAATAATTTAGGTGTAACACATCATGACAAGTCCCTCAACATACCATGTGGCGGATTGACTATTTTAACTACACTTTCAAGTATTATCCAATAAATTAAATTAATCCATTACAAATTGAAATATATATGGAATATATATGAAATCTTTCATATATGTATGTCATGCATATGGGAATAATATATACTAGCATATATTGCTCAACTAGAGAGCATATGATATCATAAGCATATAAGTATTGCTCAACTACATAGCATAATGATATCATATGTGAATTACAAGACTCTATGTCTCTATCTATATGGTAGTAAAATGACTAAAATCAAGTTAATCTCATTAGCATGATAATATAATGACAATATATTTTTTCTCCTTTTTTCCAACTATTTTATACTCCATGTGACCAGGTATTCCTATTTAATTGCGATGTACTAGTACTATATTAAGTTATACTAGCATGAAACAGAAATGACTATCTGAGCAGTCTGCAGGCCCACTATCATTATTCTTTAATTATGAAATATGCATTAGGGAAAATGAAATTATTGAATCACGCCAAGTTAAGGTATTCAAAATTTCAAACAAATATGTTTGTGTGTTCAAAATTTTAGTCACATCGCAATGTATAGTTTCCATATTATGGTGCTGTAGGCAAAATATAAATATAGAATGAAGCAAAGTTAAAATACGAAAATCAATTTTTAGCGAGAGGTCGGAGATCAAATTTTATTTGTGCAATAGCAATACAATACATAGTTTTTACTTTAAATATACAATGGTCTCTAGGGATATGAATCGAATCAACCAAATATCGTCACATGTATTTTAAATATTCATCACCAATTATTTACTAATCCTATTATTTGGTTCCAAAAATAAAAAATTAGTAGCATTACTTTTTAAATATACCGAAGCCACAGTGACAGATGATTAAATTAATATAATGATATCTCTCAAACATACAGAGGCACAGCCCACCAAACTTAACAGAACTACACCAGCCAAAATCTCTAAAAAATAGTACACATATACTTCTAGAGAGAGAGAGAGAGAGATCTGCGCGCGAGTATATTTGAAGGACTGCAGAAGCTGATACAATCACAATCACAATCACAATCACTACAATATCAACACTACTCATAATATTTAATGCCAATAAACTGCAGAGGTTTTTTTGGTTTAAAATTGTTTTTTGTCCTTTGATTGGTGTATTGTAGATCTTCATCCTAACCAACCCACCTCTCTTTTACTTGATAGCTAACTGCATCGGCTAATCCGACTAGCTCTGTTCCACATTCAGTGTCAGTTTATCCAGATTTGAAAGTCTTATTGGTGGTCGAGTTGAAGCTGGTTTTGAGTATATTTTCCCGAGAATTTCAGCGGAGAAATGGATGACAGAGGAGGAGAAGGAGGATCGTTTGTGGCGGTGCGCCGAGGACTCCATCAAGGAACTGCCTGTCATTCTACTGGTACATTCCTCTTATCCTTTTCGCTCTTTCAATAATCTTTTTTTAATTTATTCCCTCTCTCTCTCTCTCTCTCACACACACACACACGCCTGTTTAGGTGGAGTATTTTACATAATCATGCGCAAAGCGTGAGGTTAATGCTTTTGGAAAATCTGGTATAGTTAATTCACAAAAAGCTACGATAGTTTTTTCTTTAAAATTTTACTGATTAGCAAAGCAATCTAGGAACTTCGTGCTTTCTCACGTTTATTTCTGTTTTGTTTTACAAAGCTTTTTTCATTCCGTGTGTTAAGAAACTGTATACAATGAATTTGCTGCTGGTTCTGTTTTCGTAGCTGATTTTGTATATTGAACTAAAGCTCTTTGGTTGTTGTGATTGCTTCAATAAGTTTGCTTGCTTTTTGTTTTTTTTACCACCCACTATCCTTCCACAGTAAAATAAGATACATGCATTATATATGGAGCTGCGTGTTATAAATAGGGTGGGCTTGAGTTTTGAATATTGATTACCAGGTAGAATCATCTATTTGTGCAGTGAGCAGTGTTATGTTTAGTGATATTAGATTTAGGACGCGGATGAGGATCTTACACTCGAGTCGGAATTATTTTAACTTATCTAAAAATCTATAAAACATTGGATCATCAAAGACATGGAGTACTTGAAAAATTGGTTGAAAGCTACCATTCTAGCATGTTCTTTACTTAGCATATCACATAAAATGGAATACATGAATATAGAAAATGTGTACATTTTCTCCTATTATTTTCTTTTATTACAGTTGAGGTTGTTGCAGGATCTTCTGCGTGGCTAGGCAGAGGCCTTTCGTGTGTTTGTGCTCAAAGAAGAGATTTTGAGGATCATCCATCATTTGAGTTGACGCCCGCACAGGTAATATATGGCTTGTTTGGAGTATTCAGTTCATTTTGTTATTCCTTTTAGGTGGGTGATGCTTTTACTCCCCATTAAAGCAATGTTTGCAAATCATTCAGCATATATTTCAACTTGTTTGATATCTACATTTCTCCGATAATGTCATGATGAGTCCACTTTGAATCATCGTATATCTAAATAAATCTGGTGTACTACAAAGAATGTGGCTAGCAATACATGTGCGTTTCTTGTTAGTTGTTACACTCTGGAATGCCTATTTTTCTTGGGTGGTCCTGCATATATTGCTATTGCTGGGACACCTAAAACATGTGGATTTTATATCAAGGTTACATGTTCATAGTGGTATTTTATAATGCTTTTCACTATCAAGTTCAACCCATGATTCGAACCTGCAACATGTGGATTTTATATCACGGCTACATGTACATAGTGGTATTTTATAGTAATGCTTTTCACTATCAAGTTCAATCCATGATTAGGACCTGTTTCAGTAGATCCTGATGTACTGTAACTGTATGTATCAGGAAGAATGTTTACACAGACTACAGAACCGGATAAATATTGGTTATGATAGTTCTAACCCTGAGCACCAGGTGTAGTTCATCATACTTCTAAGATGTTTATTCAAGTAACATCTGCAGGCCTTATTTAAAGCAGAAACAACCTTTTTAAGTAACTTCAGCATGTATATGTGCCTTTTTCTTTAATAGGAAGCTCTAAAGGCATTGTGGCATGCTGCCTTTCCCGAAGAGCAACTACACGGGTTAATGTCAGAACAGTGGAAGGAGATGGGTTGGCAGGGGAAAGATCCATCGACAGATTTTAGGTATTCCATCATTTTCATGGACCTTTGGGATTGCTTGAACCAAATTGGTCGTATAATGGCTTATAGCATATTATTTCAGGGGCGGTGGTTTCATATCGTTGGAAAATTTGTTATACTTTGCAAGGCACTTTCCTGTATGTTTTCTATTTCCATTGTCTATCTTGTTTTACCTGTCTGTGCATGCGTGCAAGGCATATTTATCACTTGTACTTTAGTGCATGATCTTCGGACTTTGTATGATACAGTATAATTTTTTTCTGGCAAAAGCTCACAATATTATTCACAGAAATCTTTTCAGGATCTTCTTCAGAAGAAAGAGGGTGATAGGGCAATGTGGGAATATCCCTTTGCCGTAGCTGGTGTCAATATCACATTCATGCTTATTCAGATGCTTGACTTTGAAGCAGGTAATTTGTTGGATGATTTGAGGCCAAATGGAAATCACTGAACCATAGAGTTCTTGTTCGACCAATTCTTCTGAAAATACTTGCCCCAAGTGATCTATATCCTCCAAATTCTTCCAGCCAATAATTCTTTCTTCTGATATTAAGATGCACCTCTCTGTATTCACCTGAAACTATTCTCAACCAGTCTGAACCTATGTTAGTCTCCGGAATTAAATGACAACACTTAACCTTAATTTGAGTATTTCTTTTTATTCCTTGTCAGCTTACAGTACTAGTTTGATGTAGTTCCCAGAGCCGCCTGAGCTATAATTTTTTATAAAGCACCCACTAAATTCTTGAATTTGTGCTCTTTACAGAAATTGTTAAACATTTGAGATGAGTTATCCTATTTGCTGGTCCTGTAATCTGTTTGTCATATTTGCAGTAAAGCCCAGAACACTTGTGGGAGCAACCTTTTTGAAGTTGCTTACAGGTAAATATTTCCATCCTAGCTCATATCTAATGCAAACACTGGCTAGCCAGGAAATGCCTTACTGATTAGATACGCATACTCCTTTTCAACTTGTTTGACGCTCCACATGTAGTTTCACTTTTTAATGATTTCATCTCATTCTGGCAGATAATGAATCAGCTTTCGACCTTCTGTATTGCATCGCGTTCAAGCTAATGGACCATAAATGGCTCGACATGCATGCTTCGTACATGGATTTCAACGTAAGTTTGTTTACTAATTTGTAAGAAACAACTTCTTCCCATAGGGTTCAGATAGGGAGGGGACTTCTATTGGTCATGCATAGTTTGAAAAATATAACCACGGGGTACTGATTATGTCTTCACTAAACTACTTGCACAGATACAATCTGAATCTTCTTCATTTAAACAAAGACTTGCATGTGTGTGTGTTTAAATATGTAACAATCCCTTTTTCATGATACTCTCAGACTGTGATGAAAGCTACTCGCCATCAGTTGGAGATGGAGCTTCTCCAAGAAGACATTGTACGCCTCGAGGACCTGCCCTCTTATAACCTTCTTAGTCGGTAACCTAGTATCCAACTTCCGTATTTTCTGAAGGTATGAGCCAGTATGTCCAATGCCAGGAATGCTATTTTGTTGGATAAAATCCCAATTTTGGTGCTTCCAACTAAATAGATTTGCTGATCAAATTGGAGCAGTGGCTTTTCGTATTGAGGGAAGGGGGGTAAAGGACTGTTAGCTAGAAAGTGATGCTAAAGCATGCTTATTAGTTATTAATGTTCTTCATATGTGCATCTATCTTTAGTGATAGAGATATATGAACCAAGTTTAGTGAAAGATGAATCCTTCAAAGTCAAATGATTTTGTACACCATCGTGCTCTATGGAAACTGCAGCTTTAGTTATTGAAACTGAATCTCTTTTGCATTATCTGTTCTGAGTCAAATCAAAGTTTGGTAGATCAAATATAGAATACAGAGACAAATGTAATGAGTTTCTTAGCATTCATCTGCGCAACTAAAATATCTAATCTATCTAATCTACTAGGACATGTCAATTACAATTAGACCATTTTTTGGTACGATGGAAATGAGATGAGGGTGGAATAGAATGAAGATATAACTAGAAAGAATATAGGAATGAAATGACAATTTATTAATGGTTCAAGACTATTTATGTAGTTTTATTTTATAATTTTATTAATGGTTTTCTTTTAAATTTCGTGGTACATATATGTCTTTGGATTCTACAAAGACATGATAAGGACAAATCTGTACACGAGACGATATGAAAATCATCGACACAACATGATAGCAGCACATTTTAAATTGTCTTGATAAAATTAATTATGTATGGAAATAATGAATATACAAATCATTTAAGCAATGGCACCAGTGGTCTAGTGGTAGAATAGTACCCTGCCACGGTACAGACCCGGGTTCGATTCCTGGATGGTGCATTTGCTGTGATGATTGACTTTAATGTGTGGTATTGGGTTACCCACTCCCTCTGATATTGTCTGAAGATATCCATGTCCTATCTGAGCATAAATTTTTTCTTGTAATGGTTTTATAATTCTAACCTGGGCTACTCAAGACTTTCAATTCCTTGATAACAGTTATCCAATGCTGCTATGCATGAATGCAGATTTTTAATGATTTCTAGTTTTTGACAGAATCACATGTTGTAGTTTTTGACAGAATCACGTGTTGTGCCTACTTCTTGTGTCTTCAACTGTCTTCATTCATCTTTTGTTCTGTCTTTGATCATCTTGTGTTGTGCTTAACACTACTAACATGCGTCACGACAAGATGTTGATGCATTGTCGACTCTGAGCCTAGTCATGAAATACATCATCTTCGTATGTGTGTTGCTCTTGTGTTTATGGTTCTCGTGTTTGTTCGTTGATTGGTGTGGGCATGAGCGTAGTTTTTGCCATATCATTTGCTTTTGTTGCCTCTTAGTTGTTGTGTTATTTAGACTACTTGTACATGTTCGTTTCCTTTGCTCGCCATCTATTAGTCTCTGAGCGTTTGTATTGCATCTATCGGTGGGCTAATTCTTATTGGATTGTGGGCTAATCAGACTAAAATTTTATTATTCATAAGTTATCTACCATAACTCTATAGTCTAATCGGCTGGCTAATTGGACTAAAAAGTTAACAATAAAATTAGAAGGTAAGTTTTTTTATTATTAAGAACCATATAAGCGTAATATATAAACATAATTAAAGATTTAAAAAGTATATGAGACAAAAATTCAAGGTTTAAAAATATATTTACAAAAATAAAATATTGCTCTATAAAGTGTGTAAGAAATAAATAATCGAATATACATTGATAATTTTTAGATTGACGTTCAGTTATCTAGATAAAATAGTTATAATAAGATAGGATAAGATTAAATATGAGATTATTTAAGAACAAGTATTGACTATTGAGACTATTATCACATGCTACTTATCTATGTATCTAAATTATGAAATAAATCTCATGGGTTATGAATCAAACATATACCTAACGAGATGAAATCTTGCAAACGATCACAATCTTCAAACTCTTCACATTGTAATTCAATTTGTTTTCAAACTTGATTAATCAATTCAATCTCACGATCTTCAAACTCTTCACATCTTAAAGAAGGTACTGTAATTCAATCTGTTTTACCATCTTAACTTGATTATTCAAATCAATCTCACAATCTTCAAATTCCGAGTCCGTGTGTCCAAGCACCACCATCGTAAATCAGGTTCAGAATACGAACATCAATAAATGGTATTGATCGAACATTATATGTATGCGTTGGTTGTAATTTATGAATACATTTGGAGAAAAAGGAAGGGATTTCATTTTGAGCTGCAAAAATAGGTTTTAGGCATCCGAATTTAGGCTTGAGAGAAATAGGAATGAAGAGCCAACCCCTTATTGCAATTCGGACTGACGACGACGACTTGTTCAACTCTTCCGATCGTAATAGAACTAGTTTTCTCATTTCTTCATCGCATTCCGAATTTCTGCATTGCATTTATTTGAAGATTAAGTCGGCATTACATGGACGGCATCTGCGCATATCATAACAGAACAGGATGGCAAGGAGCATGGTGCGGTTGGGCTCGATTTGTGCCCTCTTTTATGGTGCCTTTCGCCGCCGCTACTTTGTTATCAGAATCTTCCGATCCTGACTATGGCACTACCAGGAATAAATGTAACTTAGGTATCCCCATTTTTCGTGTCACGGAATCGTTATTTTGATTAATTGTCGCAATATTATTTATGTCTTAAAATCGTTTCCTTTGATCAATTGTTGCAGTAATTTGATAATTGTGTAGTGGAAGGAACGGTCTCTGGGCTAATATCTTTGAATGCAAAAGATTAACTGGTTTGAAAATGGGGGATTATAAGAACTTCAGAGGGCATACTTGAATTTGTGGGATTGTTAAGGCCGCGTGAAATCCGGGTTTAATGGATGCTTGAATTTGGTCATGCAAATGGCTTCCACTATACAACAGATTAAGAGTACCAAATTCATGCTTTTCCACATTAATTTTCTAGGTGTCGTGTGGATTAGATTGACAGCTTGCTGTAAAAAAGATGGAGGTATGTTTGGGTTTCGATGCTTTACTAAACTGCTAAACGTCAACATTTATTGGTCTGTGAAGCATAATGTGATGAACAAGTTCTTGGTTTTGGAGTCACACTGTAAATTTTGGGATTTTATTGATTGGGACTTGCTTCAAATTATACTGGTAACTTGTCAACTGATAACACTATAATGAAGCAGCTAAATGGACTCCTTCATGTTGCAGCCAGCAAGAAGGTACAAGAACTTTGCTTTCTTGATTGTGATTACACTGCTCATGAGCTGGATTAATGGTTCAGGCCAAGAATGTTACTTATAAGATTGCCAAGTCAGAGATCTCGAATAGATTAATGGTTCAGGCAGTAATGTCAAGAACCTAACAATCAAGAACCTGTGTGGTCATGAGAAATTTTGGGTTGTAGGCTGTTATAATTCTGATCTCATAATTTGTGTGCCAGGCTTGTTATTTCTCTGCAACATTGGACCACTCATGTTGCTTCACTGTGCTGATAAAGTCTCTTTGGATTATGTCTTAATCAGCCTTCTACATTTACATCATGGACATAAAGGTGAATACAAGAAACCACTTACTTAGGCATGGAAGTTGATCAGCCTTTATAATGAGAAGGCTTCGACTCTGTCCACTCTTGTTGCAAAGGTATGTGGACACTGCTTCGCTTCTCTTTGTACACAGTATATATTATTGGCCATAATTTTCAAAGTTTTATATAGAGGACACAACCAATGAGTTTCCATTTCTGTTTCGGTTTTGCTACTTGAGAGGGGGTACTACCATATCCAGAAGCATTTTAACTTTGATTAACAATAATATTCTTCTTATACTCGTAATTTCTATGATTGTGTTATATCTCGACTGGTGAGTTCTTCAATTATTTTGGTAACATCCTACCTAATAATAAATTTCAAATGCTTGGAAGATGTCTTTTGTGTTTGAATGACATTTGATAGTTTCTTTATATATTACTTTTTGGATTTGTCATTTTTTCCCAGAATAAACCCTGATATATTCAATTTTAACCATTGAGATTCTATGGCAGCAATAATCATCTCTAGGATCTGAAATATATGCAGAGGATTTTCTTTCTTCATTTAGTAAAGCACATTATTAGTGACATTGATATAAATAATCAGAATGGTTTATGGTCTCAGATGATTTGTTTGTTTTGATACTTGACTAGTATTTACCGATTAGATTAAAATGGAGTAGTGCAAGTGCTTTACTAACGAAATAATATGGTGTATTGGTTACATGCATGATACCACGTGTGTGTTATACATCTTGGTAGGGACTACCATGATCCATGTCGATTTTTTTTCTTTATTTCACACAATCCTGCTTTTTTAATTTATTTAGTTGGCGTATGCAATATTCTTTTCTGTAGTAACTTTTAGGTGAGGGGCTGTATCTGAGTTGTCATAATTTTCCTTCCTTGGACATATTAAATGAACGGAAAAACCTCATTACTGCCACCACTCAACTGGCTAAATTTTCTCCTCCGTCCCCTCTCTCCCCATTTAGGTTTTCTCGAGAAGGCGGAATAGTCTTTCCTTTTGTGGTGAGTGTCTTGTTGTTAAGATAAATATCTTATCGAATCATTTAATTGTACAAATAATTATGCATTTGCATCGAATTTAAGATTCCTTTGATTCAAACAATTTTGTGTTCAATATGAAATGTTATTTTTTTTATTGTTTATAAATTCATCACTACCTGAAACTTTATAATTCGTTGAATATTTGTGTTGTCAACCCGCATCTGTTATCGCTGCTCACATCAGGCTTGGATATGTATCTGCTTAATATTTCTTATCTGCATTTGGCAATTTGGTTGTCTATGTTGAGTTTGTTTGGGGAATTGTACTAATGGTATAACGGCAGTGTAATGCGATCAAGTTATAGAAATGTGAATATCATATGCTTCTCCCAAAAAACTTAATTGACACATATGAGAAAGTAAAGCATGTATTTTGTCTGAATTTTGTATTATCTCTGGCTGAGAAATTTTTACAGGACTTCTTTTCCTGGACTCAGTTCTTGCTAAGGGTATTTTTATTTTTTATCGTGAGTAGTAAACAAAAATCTTTTTGCTGAATACAGAAGCTCTTCTATTGTTTGCAGGGATAAGTGCACTATTTGCTGGATCTTGTAAACATCTTTGCTGCTGCATTTAACAAATGGGGTTTGCTCATAAAATTTTAAAATGTTCACAACCTGAGACTGAAAAAATCATTGAACATGACTGGCTAAGTAATCTGCCCAGTGATATCCTGTACCACATTCTATCATTTCTCAGCGTTACTGAAGCTACACAAACCAGTTTGCTGTCAAAAAAATGGAGATACATTCCGGATTCATTGCCATACTTAAACTTTGATTTTAGAGATTTCTGGAACCAGGAGCAATGCGTAGCTTTGAGTTATGATGAATGCATAATAAAATTTTGGTCAGTTTTCAAGTGGGCTTTCAGAATGAGAGATTTCTCACCCATCTTTAGATTGCGGCTCCACTGTGATTACTTTAATGCCTATCAGCTTCAGTCGCGTTTTTGTCTTTGTTTTGTGAGAAATGTCCAAGAAGTTAATATTTCTTCTGGATATGGAATCCGGCGGTGTCCAATTTATAGTTATCTACATGCTCATGTTGATGCATTCATACATAATGTGAATAGTCTGGTTAAGTACAAATATCCATTAGGGTTTTGGAATCTCAAAACCCTGAATTTGGTTGGAGTTCACTTTCCTGATGCTGATATAGCCAAGGAAGTGTTAAGTGATTGTGGTGTTCTTGAGAATTTATCTCTGGAACGTTGTTGTTTTCGGATTATAAAGTTTCTCAAGATTTCAGCCAAGAGGCTAAGGAATTTGAACTTTGTAAACGATGGTCCTCATTGGTGGGGACATATGTGTATGTTTCAGGGTAAACTGGAACTTCATACTCCTAACCTTGTATCTTTCTGCTATAGTGGGCCAGTGATACGTCTTTGTCAATACTCAGATATGTTTTTTTTGAAGAATGCATCGATTAAGCTTCGAAATCAAAATAAGTCAGGGAGCTTATCTGTAGACTTAGGTACAATATTTTCAGGAATTTGTCATGTGGAAGAGTTGTCAGTGTCACCAAATTTTGTCCTGGTATGTGTAAATTTAATGATATGCTAGTTATAAACTATTATTGCTCTGATTACTATCAAAATATTTATCTAATTTTTTATTTTATATGTTACTTATGTCATAATTGGACATTTTCATGCCATGTGATCTTTTCAGTTTTATGTGATCTTATTATTTGAGATAAATTTCGACAGTTTAATAATGTACCATTTAAAAATAAGAATGAAGGATTAATGTTGCAGCCTGCAGGTCATGTAATATGGATGTAAATTACATGTTAATGATCTTTTTGTGCAGCTTGAGTGACTGAACATTTTTTTAGTACTTATGATATCCATGATAAAAACTTCTTATTGAATGATTTTGGATTAATTTCATACCCACCATTATGTTCAATATGCTAGATATAAAGGGGATATATCTCATGGAATTCCATTACATGCAAATGTTAATTGTATTGGATGTGCTTCATGTATAGTGTTTTTAGTATCATGATTCCATGACAGTCATTGTCAACGTCACACATATATCTATTGAATTTCGGGTCATTTGCAGAAAGCTTGCAGTCCCCTGTTTGGTTACACACGTACACTTAGCATGCTTATATATAGGAATGCGATCTTTTGAGAGTTATTATTAAAATGAGAACTTAGAACCTATCTTGACGATTGGACTATAACACAGAAGGTGTAGATTTAATAATACAGAAATTTTTAGTAGATCGCAAGCAAAGGGTAGACTAGGGAGAAAAATTGTATGTGGTATTTAGTTAAAGCTAAGCACTTTCTCTTCTAAAAATTATCTCAAACTTTGAATTCATATCACTCTCCTTATTATTACAAAATATATCAAATTCAAGGTAATTTATTAAGAAATCTAATGACATTCTCATTGCATATGTTCAGATCAACCAATTTGATATATTTCCGAAAATCAGTAAAATACCATCATATCTATAGACTATAATATATCAATATTATATATGTAAATATAAGTCTAACTCACACACTATCAATATATGCCATAATGTCACAAACAACGATCAATATTAGTAGTATACGCATCTACATCAGTATATTATGTTTAGTACTCCCTCCGTCTCAGGTTAAGAGTAAGATTTAGTTATGGCACGGGTTTTAAGAAATTGGTGGAGTGTGTAATAAATGAAATGAGGTAGTGGTTGTTGAAATGTGTAATAATTGAAGTGAGGTAGTGGAAAGTGGGACCCTTTAGACTTTTTGTATGTTTAGAATTTTGTTTTGTTTTATTTTTATGAAAGTAATGGCATTTGAGTGTAAATTTGATTAATAATGAGGTTAAATTTTATGTCCAAATATGGTAGATTCTAAATGTGACTCTTAAATTGGGACGGACTTAAATGGCAAAATGTGACTCTTAAACTGGGACGGAGGGAGTATTAGTCTATGTCACACACAATATCGGTATACACATTGACATTTTTATTCCATATATTTAGGATATACCGTAACTACCTTAGCTAGTAAGCTTGTATAGGACAATGGTTCTTAGTTATTATTATATAAGGGTGTGGTTCTTTAGGGGATCACAAGTTCACAACCCTATTTATACATATACACCTATATATGGATTGGGTCGTAATTTGAATCCTCCATATGCTAGCACTGCATACAGAAGAAATTTTGAAATATCTAGAATCTCGGGTCTTCTGGGGATATTAAGCCTAAAGATTCTTGTGGGCTCCAGATTGCAAAAACTATTTAAGATCCCTGAGGGCAAAGTCTCTAAACTTACATACCTTATTTTTTGAAATGCCATCTATGGGGGTATGGTTGGATATGTTTAATGGCGTGTTTCACTTCCAGTGATGACCTATAAGTTGTCTACAAGTTGGTAATGGATATTGATATCTGTATTCTTGCTTGTCTACTTATAACTTATCATGTTCATTCTTCTTTGTTAGTACTTCTCTCCCGAATTCGGTGGATATGGTTGCAGATTCAGTCTTTTTGACAGTCTAAGGTGCTTGAAGATTGATATGAAAGGCATTGTGGACCATGTTGAGGGTCTGATAAAGTTACTCCAACATTCTCCAAATCTTGAAGCTCTATGCATCCAATTTATTCAGGTACATGCTAATAGTTAATGGTTTGGTATGAGAGGTTTTAGGATATTTGAAATGTTGATACTGTATGTTAACAGTTGGGTAGAGTTGAACATGGGGATGCCTTTTCACCAAATGGAAAAGGAAGGTAGATTTTAGTGTAGCACCTTCACTCAATCAAGTATTCAATGTTTCTTGACATCATTATCTGTATTCCTTTTCTCTAGTTTTAGCTCATGGGGGGAAATTAAAACATGTTGTAAGTTTTAATTAGTCGTGGATTATATTCTTTGCCATTCTGAATTTTGATGGGACAAATTATCTGCTTGGTACTGTTTTTCATCAAGGTGACTGATTCCTTGCGCTTATTTGCTTACTTAGAACGGATTGTTTTTAAGAGGTAGGAATATGGACCCTGCCTCACCCATACAAGGGTTTAGTGTTACCAATAATAAGCTACATGGAATATTGTAAGATGATTGACAATTTCATGCGACATATACTTTAGTTTCAATTTATCTGATTGAAACCACTCGAGTTGTTGTTCAGGAACTGCCGTGTGCCTTCATTGCATGGTAAATTCTCTGAGCTCGCAATGCTGTTTAATTAGTACTACCACTGCACAACAAGTCTGTAACAAACTGTTGATATTTTTTTCGCCCACTATTTATTGAATGAATTTGTGATCCGGTTCATATAGAACCTTTTAATCGATTATGCTATCAAAACTCTCTTATATATACAGGTATAATGATCTTGTTCTTTTATAGAAAAGGGATAGGTTTAAACTTATACTGGATCTTGTTTCTATGAAAATATATTCGATATGTGCTACACCTTTTGAGCTCAAATCATTCTTTCACTATACTTATTCTGAAACTAATATGGTTCAGATGCTTCAGTCCTCGAGGATAAGCCATTGGATGTCCCGAGAAGTGGACGTCCCATGTTTGTCGCGCAACTTAAAAGAAATTGAGATTGTTGCGTGCCGTGATCCAGTAAACTTTACAGAACTTATCAAGTTCTTCCTTCAAAATGGAAAATCTCTAGAGAAGATAAACATCACTCAAAAGGAACAAAGACTGAATCTCGAGAGGTTTTATGCATTGAATGAAGTTCAGTTAGCGTCTGAAGCAGTTTCAGTGTCCATTGGTTCAGCCTCTGCTTGTGGAAGAAAGGAGTTGATTAAGCTTGTTTATGGGAAATGTGGTTTGAGCGTAGTGACAGAGACTGGTATATCGAAGATTAGATTAAGAAGAAGCATCAGGTACAGTTCTTCTTTGTTGTTAATAACTTGAAGAAGTATTAACTACTAAATTTTTCCATACCTAATTTGAAACTGTAGTGATAGAGATTATGCTGTGTGGAAATAATCCCCCTGACATGTTATGGTCACAAAATTGACATCTGCTCTCTATTCCTATCGACAGAATTGCAGCAAAGAAATCTGCTCGCTTGGTGAGAGGAAAATGAGGTGTACGTCCATGAATGTTGCGATATAGACATCCAGAGAAACATCATGAGTAGAGTTTCTTCTAATTGCTCCTCTGTATCATCAAAACAAAAACTAGCTATTAATAAGGTCACATTATTATTTATAGCTTATGATTATATTAAACCTTTTGGATATTCTGTCGCCATCTAGACTCGAGCACGAGCTATCTTGGCGTGTTTGTGTTATTGTATTTGTTAAGCAGTGTTGTTTATAATTGATGGGTATTGTTGGCATTACTATGTGTGTCGTATTCTTGCTGCTCTATTATATTTCTCACCTTTTGATTATCTTGAGTTTAAGTTTTAATCTTTTATTTAATTTTGGTGAAAATGAATGCACATGTCTTGCAATCTCTGCTATGTCTTTATGGTATGATAGGTGAAGTAGATGTTGAGCAAGAAAATTCAATAAATAAATAACATGCCCGGCTTCCCATATGCAAATAAAATTAATCGTGAGAAAGATGAAAGTGACAAATTTTTGTTCATCTTGCTTCATTAATAAGGACTATAACCTATTTGAGCAATGTCAAGAAATCAGTTATATCAGGCAAGCAAATCTTACTATTCGAGATTCGAGTTAACCTCCCCATCACCTCCTCAAAAGTCTCATCGAGAAACAATGTAATATATACATGAAAATTTACTATAATCCACAATATTTATCAAAATATACTAGTTATAAGTGGTTCCGTCAATCTTAATCAAAAAGAGACGGGGAGCTATGTAGGGATGAATCAACAATATCTTAGAAGTAGTGCAGTTGATGTCTTACCTTCTCCTAAGTCCTAAGTCACACACTCTGTCTAGCCTACACTGTCCAAATTTGATTTAACAGCAAGTTCAAGATTTGGCAATAAAAGTGATGCAAGATTATTTTCACCTAATGTTGAAAATGTTTTTTTAATACTTAGTCTAAGCAGTTGAACAGGTAAAGTCACAAAATCATGGGCCTTTGACCAGTAAAAAGGGCCCAACCCGATTTTATAAACCGGGTTGAGATTTGGGCCCGTTATCTGTCTTCTCCGCTGTGACCAAATCATTTTCCGATTGCGTTGGATCAAACTCGCGGTCCAATGTGGAGAAGAAACTCACTGAGTCTCTCATCCAACCTCGCTCGCCTAAACTCCAACCCTTCTCCGTTTCTCTTCCTCCGCACATCTCACAGCCATGGGGCCCTCGCTCGATCCAATTCCGCCGCCCCTGAGTCCACGTCAGCCGCGGATCCTGTGACTTGGTCTCAATCCGGGCCCGATGTTCGGTGCATCGCCACGCCTCCAGCCGTTGGTTTGGTGGCATCCGCGTCGGCGGGCAAGGCTAAGGAATTGGCTGACTTGGTTAGGCACTACAGCAGATGCTATTGGGAGCTCTCCAAAGCTCGATTAAGGTGATCAATTTTGTTTTATTTTCGTCGCGTATGTCTTTTCATCCGCCTGTTTGTTTGTGTGGTTTATTTGTTCATATGGAATTGTACAGCATTGGGTTTGGATAGGGGCAGTAACAATATGTTTGCTGGATGATTTTGGAAAGCTGATTTTGAGTACCTAATTCTTCTATGTTGTGAAACTTCCGGTAGTTTTTTATGATATAAGAGCAATGGCTTCTCTAGTGTACAGAAGAGGAAGAGAATGAATTCATAGCTACTATTTTCGGATTGAATTGTATAAATCTCATTCTTCTACGATTATACTCAGCATGCTTGTCGTGGCCACCTCTGGTACTGGATATATCCTTGGAAGCGGTAGTTCGATTGACTACATCGGCCTTTGCTGCACATGTGCAGGCACCATGATGGTTGCAGCTGCGGCTAACTCCTTAAACCAGGTGTGGTCTCATTTTCGTTTAACTATAAGCTTGCTTTAATAGATATAGAATGGAGATGCATTACACACTAATTATCTTTTAAACACATTTCATTCCCCAAGTTTTATGCTTTGAGGTATTGTTATTGGGATGCTTTTCCATATATGCTCCATGTGGACTGTGGAGGTTCAATCTTGATAGCTATGAATAGACCTTCAAATTAGGAAATGGACATTGGATAGTGACTTAATGCGAGCCTGAATCTATTGTGAAATATCTATATTTGTCGATATGCAATCCGTCTTTAGTCTCTAAAATGCATCCCTCAACCATCAAGTTTATATGACAGTTCTGATCTCACTCGAAGTGCTTCATGCCATGGCATTGCTTAACCACAACCTAGGGGCAGGGTGAATCACACGATAGATGTGTGAGAGCAATTCAATCTTTTTGTATGTCTCTAACTAATATAACGTGTAAATATGGATTTAGTCTTTGTCTTGGCATCGTAGCTCGCTACTGATAGTGAAAGAAACGGTAGATACAAGTATTTAAGGTACTATTGAATTTGGTAGCAATTGTGTTTACTGTATGAACATAATATCTAATACGGATAAGAGTATGAAATGTTACTATAACAAGTAGAAGAGCAATGTTCATAAAATTGTACGACTATTTTCATTAGTATTAGATCTAATGCCTGCATAAATTAGGTCATAGATAACACGGAATGCTCGATTTTCTCTTAGACTCATCCCAAGTAAATTTATAGTAATCATTATAATGAAACATATTACCAAAAGATGTGTGGCCTTTTTCTCACTGGCATTCACTTCATCTTTGCAATAAACTTATTTTATTGCTCTATTTTGGCCCCCCAGGTGTTTGAGGTTAAAAATGATGCAAGGATGAATAGAACCAGATTAAGACCACTACCATCCGGGCGTATTACCAGACCTCATGCGGTTATGTGGGCATCTTCTATGGGTATAGCAGGCACTGCTCTGCTTGCTTGCGAGGTGATCATGGTCTCCTAACTTGTTTAATAAGTGTATTAAAATGCTTTCTGGTTCATTGTTCTCATGCAAGTATAAGTGGTGTGGAAGACTGATGATGTGAAACAAGGTTTTTGCAGGCTAATATGCTGGCAGCAGGCCTTGCAGCTTCCAATCTTATCCTCTATGCATTTGTATATACTCCGCTAAAACAAATTCATCCAGTAAACACCTGGGTTGGAGCTATAGTTGGTGCAATCCCACCTCTCCTTGGGTAAGATTCCACTTTCATAGGGCACCTAGGTGCACTTCAGATTAATGGCATGACAGATTTTATTGCGTGGCGATTATATTTTTCAAAACAATCTGTGCCTTACCTTTTTATATTTTTTATTGCAATGATTTTGTTTCCTGCTATCTACAAACAATCCTTGTCTTTTTTCCCATGAACTATGAATCAGCTTGGTTTGTACTACAGAATTAATACTTTTATATCAGTAAAATAATAAAACCGATAGCTACTAGTAGTAAATTTTGTACACCGCTGGCACTAAGATAAATGACATCTGTAGTCAGTAAAGATTAGTTTTTCAGACATTAGTCACCATAAACAAAAGTTCGTTAAACAATGTTCCTTCAATAATGATTTTTATAACTCTTGAAACCACATTTTATCTCGTTGACGAAACTTTCTATGGAAATTATTAGATAGTATAGTAGATTGGCTGATACTTATTTTTTCTGTCTCAGATGGGCTGCAGCTTCTGGCCAGATCTCACTGAATTCAATGATGCTTCCTGCTGCTCTATATTTTTGGCAACTACCTCATTTCATGGCCCTTGCATACTTATGTCGCAAGGATTATGCCGATGGAGGGTATGTGGTCCTGAGTGTCACTGGCTTTATACAATGAACAAGTTATCGATGATGTTTGATGTAACAGTAACAACAGAGCCTAAGTATAAACTTTCACTAATTCATTATTATATTACTCCCTCCGTCCCAACTAAGTTGAGTATTCCTTTTTGGATGTCCCAACTAAGTTGAGTCATTTCCTTTTTTGACAAAAAACAAAACTTCTAATCACTTATTTTATTCCATCACCTACTTTACACTCTCTTATCTTTCCTACTTTATTCCTCTCTCCTACTTTTCAACACAATTTCTTAATCTCCGTGCCCAAAAGTTTTGACTCAACTTAGTTGAGAACTTGAGATGGAGGAAGTACTTATTATGTATCCGGGGTTTTTCTTTCATGATAAACTGAATCTCTGCTTATGGGCATTTCTATCTAATGATTGTTCCTTCTAAGTCCGTCCTTGTTTTCCATGTTAGGTTCAAGATGTTCTCACTTGCTGATCCTTCTGGCTACAGAACAGCCTGGGTTGCACTGAGGAACTGTCTTTATATGCTTCCGCTGGGTTACCTGGCTTATGACTGTAAGTTGTTATTGACTGACTTGGTTATAGTCTGATGTGATACTTTGTGTTTGTAGCCCACATCCACCTGCTTGTACAGGGTTCCTCTTCAACCCAACATCACTATCAAACTCTATTTGAAAAAGAAAAACATGAAAAGTGGAGTGGAGGGGAGGGGAGAGCTTTGAGTGTTGGACCCTAACTAAGCCTCACTCACCCTCTATCCACTGCATAGTTTTATTATCAGCTTAGTTGATCAGGATTATTTCCTCTGTAAACCAGTGGCTATACTTAATTTCTTTGAAATTGGAAATATTTGGTCTCCAACCCATCAGACCCAGCCTCAATAACCTGTCAATACATCTGTTTTCGTTGCATATGTGCAAAAATTGCAAATACATGATCCTAGATATTACACACTTCCATATTTTGATTTACCTAAATTTATTACATCTTTGTCCATTTCCTTGTCCCAACCTTTCCTGAGTTTGTCATGATCGACTTTATTATGTTCCATCTTCTCTATACTTACCCACCTAAAATCTAAATTAATGTAAATCTGGATGATGGCTGACTGCAGGGGGTATCGCATCAGGGTGGTTCTGTGTGGAGTCGACACTACTCGCTCTTGCAATCAGTTCCACTGCAGGATTATTTTTGTTCAACCGTACAACAAAAAATGCAAGAAGGATGTTCCATGCCAGCCTCCTTTATCTTCCTGTGTTCATGGGTGGGCTCCTAGTACACCGGTGTTATGATAACGAGCTGTCTGCTACCGTGAAGAATTCAAATCAATTAGCTGAGCTGCCATCATCGTCCTCCTTAGAAGGAGACTGGACCAGATCTTCCACCCCTCGGATAAACAGAAGACCTGCACCATCACGACCTCCGGTAGCATATGCCTCTGTCGCTCCTTTTCCATTCTTACCAGCGCCATACGTCAGCAACTAAGGTGTTATATCTGTATAGTGAATTAATTGTGAAGAAGTTGATTGTGGAATTTTACACATGTACGACGTATTGCAAAATTTGCGGAACTTTTTTCATTTGATGGTGACGATAAATACTAAAGTTCATTTTTGGTCCTAAACATGTGCTTGTTTTTATGATTTTGGTCTAGACCACTAAGGCCATCTCCAACCATTTACACCAAACTCAAATCCATTTTTGAGTATGGGTCACACCAAAAAGTACTTTTACTCCAATCATTTACTCCAAACTCAAACCCAAAAGAATATTCCATATTTATATACTTTTTACATCTTTTCAATTATACCTACATATTTATTTTAAATTACATATTAGTCCCACAATATTTTTAATTATGTAAATTAAATAAGTATACAAAATTTTCTTATTAATATATTTATATATTAAATGTACTTTATATATTCAAGATGAACCAAATGACTATGCAACTAGAGCATATTCTTCGTACTTCGACAATATTGGAGGATCCGGTTCTGATTTACCAAATTATTAGATTACGTTTTTCATTTTATTATAATAATTTGTTGTTCGTGTTTTATTTTATTTTAATGCATTGTGTTTAACTTGCTTTCTTAATAAAGACTTGCTCTATAGTTGTGCGACATCCATCCATAGCTCTTTAGTAAAAATGAATCTCAGCTAAACAACTTCTAAACTATTGACACATAATTGAAACTTTTAATCTATTAATACGGTAAGCAATAATAACAAGATTTTTTTAGCAATATTCATTCATATATTTGTAAATTTATTAGTTATTATTGCTAAAAAAAACATAATTTATTATAATATGGTCAGCTTGCTGATTCTTTTTAAATTTTCTTATAGAAAAATATTTGCAAAATCAAATAGAGAGTGCGTGTGTGATCAGATTTTCTAGACACTAGTACGACACACGCCAACATATCTCTACTCAAAATCCATAGCTCTACTCAATATTTGCAAGGAGTGTCGGCTGATTCAAACTATCAAGAACTACAATACACAAATTATGGCCGGCTGATTCATGAACCTCCAAATAATATAAAGGACTATTATGCAATATTTAAAACTTTTTTGCAGTAGATACTCAATTTTGGTGTTCACTTCAAATTTGGTGTTGTTTGATTAAAAAACCCAAAAATGGGTATGAGTATGTAGTATGGTTGGAGCACATTTTTACACCAAAAATTGGATTTGGTGTATGATTGGAGGTGGTCTAAGCTTAGACATTCGTGTCCTTGATTGTTTGATTTGTTCCGTTTTTTGCCCGATTTTGATGGTGACGAATTTTTTTTATAGTCAACTCATTTTTGGCCCGATTAGTTTACTAATCCCGCCCTAATAAAAAAAAATGTAAAACACCAAAAGTTAGTTTTGAATTGAAGATATGTAAATCGAGTCCTAATTGTCAAATACTCAAATCCCTGCACTCCATTTTCTCATTTCCCTCAAATTATTACTGCAACCCTTATTCTACCTAGAGTTGTTTGGAATCTTCATCTAAACCTTAATCAAACGTGACTTCCGTCGCTCATGAGAGGAGAAAACACTTGTAGAACTCTATGTCGTCCAATATTTGGATTAGTGTGAACTACACTAATTAGGATCACCTGTGCCATTTCACCCTCCCATCTATGAAATATTATAATTTGCTATTTTGGTCTGTTTATAAAATAATTTCAATATTTATTTTTTTATTTTTGGTAAATGAAATCTCATTTTACACCAACTCGTTACACTCACATTTTATTATAAAACCAATATACATAAATTAAGACCACATTCCACTATCCTTTTCAACCTATTTTTCTTTATATTTCTTAAAATTCGCATCGAGTTAAAGTGAGACTTTAAATCATGAACGAAGAGAGTATTGTTTTTTATATTGGTTGACTATGGTCCTAATTTCAAAACATTGTGTTCTTAAAAAACGGGTTAGCAATCAATTTTTTATGTCATCGTCAAAATCGAGCAAAACACGTACCAAATAAACAAGTTAAAGCAAAACACACAAATATAGTACTAGTATCAAATTTAATTTTCTGGATCAAAATTTTAAAAGCAATTCAAGATTGATGGACTGAATAAATTTTATTCCCCACAACACAAAATATGACCTTTATAATAGTGGGAAATGAGTAATTTGATTCTTAACGGAAACGGACAGGGCGGTTCACGGTTGTCAAAGAGAGCATTAAACTTCAAACCCTAGCTCCGGTGGCCAACAAACCGGAACAGGTACTCCGGCCAGATTTTCATCGGAGAAAATGGCTTCCATGGCCTTTCCCGGGAGCAACCTCTTCACATCGCCTCAGCTCACTTCTAAAACCTCATTCCTCATCGTCAGTCCCTCTCTCTGCAAAATCATGCTTGTTTTTCAATAAATGTGCTCGATTGTTTTGTTTTGAGCTAAAACGGTCGCCTTGTCTTTGCAGCGCTGTAACAACTTGTCAGAGTCACTCAAGTGCAAGGGAAATGAGGCTGTTGGCGGGGATTCTAACGGCCGGGCGGCGGTGGCGCTTCCCAGCTTTTTTACCGCCCCCAATCGGCTTCTCGACAAAATCGCGGTTCCGAAAAGCGACACGCGTCTACGCATTTTCTCTGGCACCGCTAATCCTTCTCTGTCTCAGGTGTCTGCTTGGTTACCCTTTTTCCTTGAGTTGTGCTATCTTTTTTTTTATATTGCATTTGGTATACCTTCATAGTAGCAGTAATATTTTCTGGAGAAGTTTTGATTTCATGATTTCCTTTGTAATTCATTGTGATGATACGTTTAATGTTTACTAAAATTGTTGATACAGGAAATTGCTTGTTACATGGGTCTGGAGCTTGGTAAGATCAAGATCAAGCGGTTTGCTGATGGGGAAATTTATGTTCAGTTACAAGAGAGTGTCCGGGGCTGTGATGTTTATCTCGTGCAACCTACATGCCCTCCAGCAAATGAAAATCTCATGGAGCTCTTGATAATGATTGATGCTTGCCGTCGAGCATCAGCCAAAAATATTACTGCGGTTATCCCTTATTTTGGATATGCACGAGCTGATCGAAAGGCAAGGTTCTCATGTACTTCTCATTTTTGTGCTTTTCACTTCAGAGATTGTACATTGTTGGCGGTTGGTCACCTTTGTTAGATGCAATATTCTTGGCCTTAATCATCTGTTATATAATATTACTCATGAAAATGAATGCCTTAAATTAGAAGACTTAACTCCAATTTTCATGGTATTGATACAGTTCTGTGTTTCACAAAGCTATACTATTAGTTAGTATGTTGTATGTTACTGAAATAGTTGTACTTTTTAGTTCAAATCGTTAAGGTCATGAAGTGCATTTCCTTTTCAGACTCAAGGACGGGAATCGATTGCAGCCAAACTTGTCGCAAATCTGATCACTGAAGCAGGCGCTGATCGGGTTTTAGCATGTGACCTCCATTCTGGACAGTCAATGGGATATTTTGACATTCCAGTAGATCATGTGCATGGCCAGGTAAAGAAACTGCATACATTTGCTACATTATGAAAGAAAATTGTGAAAGACTACTCAGATTTGATCATAGCATAGCTTGAGAGTTTATCTCCGAGTTCTTCTTGGTACTAGTTGCATCTTTGGGTTAATCATTCCAGTGTAATATAATTTAGTCCTGTTATTTGCAGCCAGTCATACTTGATTATCTTGCCAGTAAGACAATATCTTCTGATGATTTGGTTGTGGTCTCACCGGATGTTGGTGGGGTTGCAAGAGCTCGAGCCTTTGCCAAAAAGTTATCTGATGCTCCTTTGGCCATTGTGGATAAAAGGCGTCATGGCCATAATGTCTCTGAGGTGAACTTCTTGAACACTGTATACTCGTTAATGCATCTTATATAATTAAGTAATGCCCCTTCAGTACATTACTATTTCGTATTTGTTTGGGAAGGTTGGAAAGAATAGATGTCTATGGTTGCCGCGATCTATCAGATTGCTCATTTCCTTTCAAAGAAGCTTATAGATAAACCATAACATTGACTTGTTCAAATATTCAGGTGATGAATTTGATTGGTGATGTTCGAGGAAAAGTTGCAGTCATGGTGGATGACATGATTGATACTGCTGGTTAGTATATATTTCAATTACATTCCCTCATTCCCTTTTGATTATAAGCAACTGACAAAGCACATTGAGATAGTTTGCTTAGTCTATGAAGCTCTTAAACCTGTAGAAGTTTATTCAAAGGAATATTTACTGAATATGAACAGCCCTTATGGAAAGATAGATGAAGTTACTAAAAACTTGGTAGGTGAATAACTGTTGACTAGGCAAAATTATTTCTTCTTGGTTAATTGAAATAAGCATTTTTTTTTCATGGCAGATTTTTTGGATAACCTCTACTTTCAGATAGTAATCTGTAGCTGGAATCTTATCCCATTGCACTTTTTGAGCTGTCTTTTATTGCATGGATAGTTGGCGTCTATATCTTGCATTCCATTGGAACAATGCAATCCTCTTTATTTATGATATGTTGAAAATTTTCTCATGCAAAATGCCATGCAGGAACTATTGCAAACGGTGCTGCTCTATTACATCAAGAAGGAGCTAGGGAGGTTTATGCTTGCACCACTCATGCGGTTTTCAGGTACCAGGTCCATATTTTAGACAGTTTGTCATTGTTGGTTTTTCTCGTAGCTAAAAACACTGCAGGAGTAGTATTTTAACTTTGAATAGGATCTTCGTTTCTAATGTTTGGAGCTGTAGCTTATTCAATAGCATAAACTACTCCATCTAAATTCTAGCTTTGGTTTTGTGAAGTTACTTCGTTTAACTTGATAACCATGAGGCTGCCTAACCAATTTTGGCCGTGAGCTAGCCTTCACTTTTGCACATTTACCCAAATGATGTTCTATTCTGTTCGGAATCAAAGATCTTTGAAAAGCCATGCGGCCATTTAATAAAGTTTTGGCATACTTGTGCAGTCCTCCTGCCATAGAAAGACTGTCAAGTGGTCTCTTTCAAGAGGTTATCATTACAAACACCATTCCAGTTGCAGAGCAAAACTATTTCCCCCAGCTTACAGTCTTATCGGTGGCAAACCTTTTGGGCGAGACAATATGGCGTGTGCATGATGATTGTGCTGTAAGTAGTCTTCTCTGTTAAGTATTGTCTCATCTGCAGCATTTTGAAAATGGGACTGTGTAAGTATATAAACTCTGACTCGCTCTTATGATTTCAGGGAGGTTTTGAACCTTATTCGAGCTTGGGGATCGACTGATATCCCTACTGCTTGTGAGAAACTCAACTTGCCATTGCAGTTTTCCGACGCTTGAAAAGGAGACCCATTTGCTGAAATTCCCAAGATGGTTGTGTTACAACAAGTGTAGTACTACCATTGTACAATGTTAAATGTGTTTGTATATGTCAGTTGAGTTTTGGTCTATTTCTATATCAATGAATTTTGCTCTCATATGATTTTTATATAACAAGCCCTTTTGTCCATGTTCGGGCCTTCCCAGATTATGGTATGAAATGGTTAGTCAATTTTGCTGTGTCTTAGGACTGATTGTTTCAGTTTGTTTATTACTACTACTTCCTTTGTCCATGAAATATTGTCCAAGTTTGAATCGGTGCAGGTTTTAAGAAATGTGAAGAAAAGAAAGTTGAAAAAGTTAGTGGAACGAGGGTCCATTATTTATATATTAGTTTTATAAGTGGACAACTTTTCATGAACGTACCAAAATGGCAAAATTAGACAACATTTCACGTACAAATAGAGTATGATATAGAAAGTCACTTGAATCTAATTTCATAAAACCCTTTGTAGCTGAATAATGTTTCTATATATAACTACTTTTAATATACTCGATGATCTTAATTATGTTGTTTATTGGGTTCATGATGTTTACCTAATGTCTTTGAGGTGCCGAGGCTATAATGCAAAATTATCACTCCCTCCATCATTACCCGTCACTAGGCTTTTTTTTCCATCCACTAGTAATTGTCACACTTACTTTTAACTACTTTTAGGAATGGATTCCAAATTTCACTTACTCATTAGTCATTGCCACTAACATTTTATTATAAAACTAAAATAACCTTAATTTTATAAAAGTGGAGAAATCGATAGATTACAATTATTTACTACATCCATCCAAAGCTATTTGCACAATCTCTTTTGGGCACAGTATTATGGAATTGATGTTTAAAGGTTAAGTGAGAAAAAGAATAAAGCAGTAAAATGAGAAATGATAATGTTTTTGACAAAAAAAAAAAAAGAAATGGTGAAACGTGAGTAAAATTATACTACTAATTATGTATACTGAAGCCCATTCTAAAAATAGGGTGACGAAGTTGTTCTAAGAACAGGCCGGCCCATTCATTGAGAGTGAAAAAAAGCCCAAAATATAAAACAATGCAAAACCCTAAGCGCTCTTTCATCTTCGTGTCTGCATCTCTACATTATCTGCGTATCTTCTTCCTCGCTGGCTAATCTACGCGTCTATACAGATATCTGGTAGCTCTCAGCCACGAGCATGGCGGACGTGATGTCGATGGAAGATATACAGGCCACAGCCGCCCGCCTCAACGTCGACCTCGACTCTCTCGATCTCGATTCCATCCGCCTCCCCGCCGGAGAAACCTTCGGCATCATCAGGTATGAATTCAGAGAATATAGGATAAGTCTCTGTTGAAAAGGAGACCCATTTTCTGAGATTTCCAACATTCTATCATGTGACATATTTTCCAAAGTCGATTCTGCCCAAAATTGCGGTTTGATATGTTTATTCAGTTTTTCCATTATAGCATTATTATTATCCTATAAAACAAAAGTGACTCATGTCTCGTGTCTCGAATGTTGAGTAGATTTGAGTTGTGTTAGGATTAGGAAATGGTCTCGATCAGATATACATATTGTTGATTGATTTTCTTTGTTGAAGTGATGATGATGATTTGAAGAAGGAGGAAGATTTTGAATTTGAAGAGGGTTTCGGTAACATAATAGTGGTGGACAATTTGCCGGTGGTGCCCAAAGAGAAGTTTGAGAAGCTAGAAGGAGTTGTGCGGAAGATATACAGTCAGATTGGTGTTATCAAAGAGGATGGTCTCTGGATGCCAACTGATCCCGACACTGGTAAAACCCAGGGATACTGCTTCATTGAGTATAACACTCCTCAGGTGGTGCATTGCTTCTTTTTTTTACTGTAATTTTGTTGGTACTTTTATATTAGTGGATAACTTCCATTCGTAGCAGCTCCGAGAGAGGCAGAAAGAAAAAGGGCTTGTATTCATCAATTATGCACTCTGAGGTCTGAGCAAATGTCTTGTTGGCGATGAGCCGATGACAATGTAGAAAAGAGCCTATTAACATTTATATGATATGGTGCTATAATTGCTATTTTATCCTTTTTTGGATGATGCCAAGGAGTTGATTTTTATTATAAACTATAAAGTTTTCTGGGATTCATTAAATTTTTCTTTGCAATCTACCTAGTCACATCACTTGATCCAGCTTGTGTTGAAATTTGTTCTCCTTTTCCCTTCTCCATAATGTGCTCTAAGAGCTATATTTCCCTGCTCATTATGTTAATGAAATAGTTACGTAGTTTTATAGTTATAAACTTCTATGAATTGCAGAAGATATATAACTGGTGTAGGAATTAGGAGCAAAGTAGCTGTATTTGAGGTGCTAATGTATACTTATATCAAGTCATCACTTTCAGTCATGGAACTGATTTGCATATGGTTTGTAGGAAGCGGAACTTGCAAAGGAAAAGACCCATGGGTACAAGCTGGATCGATCTCACATATTTTCTGTTAATATGTTTGATGAAATTGAGAAGTTTTTAAAGGTCCCAGAGGAGTGGGCTCCTCCAGAAAGCAAGCCATATACTCCAGGGGTTAGTCTCTTGCACTCAAACTCACTCTCTGGGGAATGAAGTAGTTGAACTCATGGTTCCCAGAGCAAGAGAATCTTGTCCTTTTTTATGATGTCTTATCAATTCTTGCAGGAGAATCTTCAAAAATGGCTTATGGATGAAAAAGCCCGTGATCAGTTTGTGATCCGTGCTGGCTCTGATACCGAGGTTTTATGGAATGATGCAAGGCAATCTAAACCTGAACTTGTTTACAAAAGATCTGTAAGTGAACTTCAGTGTATTAATCTGCCTGCTCTTGCACCTAGCATGAGCATTCTTGTACTCTACACTGTTTATTGTTTACAAAAGATCTGTAAGTTAACTTCAGTGTATTAATTGAAATGCTTGCTTACTGCAGTACTGGACAGAAAGTTTTGTTCAGTGGTCGCCACTTGGTACTTACTTAGCCACAGTACACAGGCAGGGCGCCGCAGTTTGGGGTGGTGCTACTACTTTCAACCGGTTGATGCGTTATCAACATTCCCAGGTAGTTTTGGCATCTGACATGTATGAGCACATTGTTTCTATCATAGGTTCTAGCTTTGATGGTGTGAATACAGGTAAAACTGATCGACTTTTCCCCTGGTGAGAGATTTTTGGTGACTTACAGCAGCCAGGAGCCTAGCAATCCCCGTGACACACATGTAATGTATTGTTATGAATTATTTCATGAATTACCACTTTGATGGTCCAATATTAGTTAGCTGAGATTGTGAATGAATTTTACTTATATTTTGACAGAGGGTTGTGATTAACATTTTTGATGTGAGAAGTGGAAAAGTGATGAGAGATTTCAAAGGTAGCGCAGATGAATTTGCTATTGGTGGAACTGGAGGTGTCAGTGGTGTGTCTTGGCCTGTTTTCAGGTGATTTATTATACACATATTTCTTCCCATAACTTCCCTGTTTTCACAAATACAAAGAGCTAATGGTTTCTCTGTCTTGTTTCGGCGCTGTCTGATATGCTGTTTCTTACCATACCACCAGGTGGGGTGGCGGACGAGAAGACAAGTACTTTGCCAGAATAGGAAAGAATGCTGTGTCTGTGTATGAAACTGAAACCTTTGGTCTAATTGACAAGAAGTCTATAAAGGTAGAAAATGTTATTGACTTCAGCTGGTCACCTACGGATCCCATTCTTGCCCTTTTTGTGCCAGAGCTGGGCGGAGGAAATCAACCTGCAAGGGTGAGCTGAGAACCACTATCTGAAATTGTTGACTCATATCCTGTGATTTCAGTTTGCTTGACTTATATCTCTGATTTCAGGTGAGTCTTGTGCAAATCCCAAGCAAACAAGAGTTGAGGCAAAAGAATCTCTTCAGTGTCAGTGATTGCAAATTATACTGGCAAAGTAATGGGGAATATCTTGCTGTCAAAGTTGATAGGTACACAAAAACAAAGAAAAGCACATATACTGGCTTTGAGCTTTTCAGGATCAAGGAAAGGGACATACCTATTGAGGTTCTAGAGCTTGAGAATAAGAATGATAAGATTATTGCCTTTGCATGGGAGCCAAAAGGCCACAGGTTTGCAGTCATTCATGGTGATAATCCAAGGCCTGATGTGAGTTTTTACTCAATGCGTAGTGGGACTAACACTGGCCGGGTTTCGAAGCTCACAACCCTCAAGGGCAAGCAGGCCAATGCCCTTTTCTGGTCTCCAGGTGGCCGTTTTATTATTCTTGCTGGGTTGAAAGGTTTTAATGGACAGTTGGAGTTTTATAATGTCGATGAGCTTGAGACCATGGCTCAAGCTGAGCATTTTATGGCAACAGATGTTGAGTGGGATCCCACTGGAAGGTAAATAGTTTGTATATGGTACTATATATCTTTTGCATGATGGTAGTTAGATTTCATTTGCCATTTTCTTCTAGTTATGATTCTATTATGAGGTAATTGAGTTGGTGTTTCCTCATCAACTTGCCGCATCATTTGTATTAAGGTTTGTCTGGTTTTTATAGGTATTGTGTGACTGCAGTCACATCCGTCCATGAGATGGAAAATGGGTTTAATGTGTGGTCCTTCAATGGAAAACTGCTATACCGAATCCTAAAGGATCATTTCTTTCAAGTAAGTTCTCCTTTCATCTAAATTAATCACTTCTGGGTATGACTAGCTTTATTGAAAATAATTAAACAGATGAGGACGAGAAAGTTAGAGCTAATGAGTGAATGAGATAGTAGTAAACGTTTGTGCCACCTAGTTGGATTTTTCTCACTCACTGTGCCGAATGGTTTAAACTGCAGTTTCTGTGGCGCCCAAGGCCTCCATCTTTCTTGACAGCTGAAAAGGAAGAAGAGATTGCCAAGAATTTGAAGAAATACAGCAAGAAATACGAGGCTGAGGATCAAGATGTATCTCTGTTGCTGAGTGAGCAGGACCGTGAGAAGAGAAAGGCGCTGAAGGAAGAGTGGGCTAGATGGATTAGTGAATGGAAGCGATTGCATGAGGAAGAAAAATTGGAGAGACAGAAGCTGCGTGATGGAGAAGCGAGTGATGAGGAAGAAGAGTACGAAGCGAAAGAGGTGGAAGTAGAGGAATTATTGGATGTCTCTGAAGAAGTTATCTCTTTTGACTGAATGATGAAGTGATTTTGCGTCATCTCTTGAGATGGTGAAAGAGAATCATAGATTTTGTACGGCCTGTTTAACTGATAAATTTATTTTTTTTGTACCAATTCGACATAGAGAGTTTGCTTTGAGCAAGGTATTTTAATCTGGATTTAAAAACATTTTTTTAATTTCGTGCATGCCTCTAGAAACATGGGTAAATCTACAGTTGTGCTTAGCAAAATACAATTTGCCGTCATTAATGACTCTTTAGTACCTTCCCTAACCATGATTAACTCCTTGCAATCTTCTCTGTTACCACATCTTTTTCCAAGAGTAATTGAATGCAACTAATCTGATTTTGCAATTTAACATGCTTTTTAATGGTTTTAATTTTGAAGGGTATTATTGATTTGAAACAAATGGCAAAGGAATGGGGTTTATATTACAAAATTGCCAAAATAAAGGTATTACATATGTTGGAGATGGATATACAACTCATCTATACATGCTCTAATGCTTTGAATGGCCTATTTTATGAATCTTCGAGAGAGTTATTTATAGCCATAGTTAGATTATTATTTCATGTAGTGATATTATATTTCATCAGGTAAGAAGTTGGTTTCCTAGAAAAAGGTTTGATTAACTAATCTTGGTAGAGATATTTGGATTTAAGAAACTGCGACCGCAAAAACAGGTAAAATGGAAAAGTAAAATGTACTTATAATTAATAGATGTGATAGTAGATTTAGACATATCCTTGACTCGCCCACAGCTCATGGCAGACAACAAGTGAATACAATAGTACTAGAAGTAATGCATTTGTGGGACACTGTTTTAAGATACTACTTGCAATACATGATTTATCAACACACAGTTGAGTTGAGTAAATGAGTGTGTCGGCCACATTTTTAGTTGAAAGAAGTGGCAAAATGTTCACTGTTTCATCACTTAAGTTTCTAACCAAGTTTCCATATTTCACTTGGATCAAACCCACGTGAAGTCTTTATTTCACCACTCAATTTACGGCTGAGTTAGAGCATACCAAGTGAAAATGAGTGTCTGCTTGCTAAAATTTTTAATCCTAGACTCCACTTTCGAACTGAAAACCGTAAAAAGGTGTATTATCTAGCACTGAAAACAGGCTCTGCCTCAGCAGTTGGCTGACTTCTTCTAGTATATTTGAGGAGTAAAGCCTCTGAAGTAAGGCCTGGCACCTTTAGATCCCTGCACATGAAAAGCAGCAACAGTCAGAAAGAGGGAAAAGAGCAAACAAGTACGCAATGCAAATGTAGATAGATAATGAGTCTAACCGAACATATGGCTGCAGATCCTTCCACTCCCACTTGAGCCGCTGCTGAAATAGTATGGCGAACCGCTCTGCCGGAGTCGAAGGGAGAGAAGACACACTGAAAGGATACAACCAAGTTTCAATTCCTAGCTTTTCTGTTAGAATTTCACCTTCCAACATCTCAAAACTAGCACACATCCCATCAGGAAGCTTCCGCATCCACTTCTCCATAAAGATTTCAAGTTTCATCTTCCCTCCTTTCAGGATTTCTCTTGCTAGGCACACGCAAACACGCCTCTCGTCCAATATCCAAAGATGACTTACACAAGCACCCTCGTCATCCACCTTATTTCCATAGGCTTGCAAGCAATGCTTTGCAATATTTCTAGGAAATCCATCTGCTTCCAGCATGCCCAGAACTTCATCCTCATCGAGTGCATTGATAGACCAATTACTCAATATCACATTGTGCAAAAGCATGCTTAAGATTGCGTGCATATAACTGTCATCCAAAATCCGCCAGTATCCATCAATTTCTACTGCTGAAATGGATTGCAGACCCATCTTTAATTCCTCGTCACTTGCTTGAATCCTTTCTACTAGATCCTCCCACCTGTATAGACCCAAACCTGTCTCCTCCCTCTCCTCTGATATGTCCATCTCTGAGGCTTCACCAAAACTGTAAGGTTTTTGAGAGAGGAGCAATTTTAGTTCATCTAATTTTGGTGCTACCTCAACAAGTTCCATGCAACCGGGAGCAACTTTGAGGACAGATGCAACTGCCAAGCTGCCATCATCTTTGTTATTACGGGATCTGGAGACATCCTCTGAGGGAGGTATGAGAAGCATGGAATTTGATGTGCCCACAAATTTAACAGCATATGTCTTTGACGAAGTACAAAGAACTGCATCCTCATCTGGCTGTCCTCTTAGTGTTACTCTATAAATTTCATAAACAAGACCATAAGTTGAAGAGAAATTACAAAGTATATATATTAAGGTAAGGACTTGATAAACATATACTATGATAGCAAGAATCACAACTCTTAATCATAATATGTAGATTTTTTTGTCGGAAGAAAATTTGGTGCACACACCTTTGATGCAGGATGTCAGGGAGGAGCTTGTCGTCGAGTTCAAGAAGCATAAGGTCATTGTGGGGGCCAAATAGAGAATGATAAGTGAGAGAAATTGAAGAGCTGGGTTGAAGGCTTAGAATTGCTTCTGCACCGGCAGAGCATGCAGTTTGCTGGTGTAAATTATCCATATACCAGTCGCCTTCCCTAAACAAGACTGAGGTTCCAATTGTGGACAGGATTTCACCCCCGTTCTCAGTCACAACAGCTACCTGGAAGGAACAGGTTGATGAATGATAACTGATCCAGAGCTACCACACAGAAAATTTTGGTCATTTGCAAACACTACCAAAACAGAGCTCCTAGCAGATCTGAACTTTTAGATGCAGTCAAGGCAAGAAACTAAAAGTAAACTAATGTGGTTAGACATCTATATCATGAAAAGGTGGGCACTAATAATGCAACACAAATCCATCAAAACAGCTATCACCTTTATTCCATAATTTCATTGTATTTTTCATTTTGTCATATTCATTCAGGTTGATGGGCAGTTAGTTCTGGCAAACCTCTTCTTATCCAGTAAACCACTACTCAGATCATAGGTTCCCTACTCAATTTCAGAACTAAAATCAAATAGTTGAGGCTTAGTAATTGAATATTAAAATATGCAGGAAAACTTGCATAAGCCATGTACAACACAGGACACATTCAGACATGCACTGGAATTTATTATGTACCTTTTGACATTATTGTTATCAGTTTATGCAATCCTAGGTCTTTGCTTCATCATTGAGGACTTGTTCAGTTATTTGACCTACTCTCTCTGTAACCCAGAATTTCTGAGATTTGACAAAATTGAAAAATAACTGCTCACAACCTTTTAAGTTTTAAGAATGGTTCTACAGTTCTACAGCTACAAGGCTGATTTTAAATGATTTTTTCCTTTTAAAACTACTACTATTAGATTATGGGATATCTCAAATTATGATCTATTTTAACAATTTCCTCATAGTAGATCTAATGCAAGCAATCATGACATAAATACTAGTGTATTACTGCTGTGGTTTCAATAAAAAAAAAAAATTCAAAACAACAAATGCGAGCACAGGACAAACAACAAAAACATAGATTGTAATGCTGTGTTCAATTTTTTTAATACTAAAATTTTCGGCTCTTCAAACTAGATTTCTAGACCTTGCCCTGAAAAATCAACGCATTCAGACTCGATGTCACGAATCCAATTGAATTCGAACAAATCAGCAGTTCGTACAGAAGCATAACACAACTGGGATTTTAAGCAGAACATTTAAACGAATCAATAGATGGTCGAATTTAGAGAGATTTACCTCAGTCCGGCGACTATGTGTCGGCCGTTTCAGATTAGGGTTGAAATGGCGGGAAGATGAGCGCTACAGATCTGGATTTTGTGGAGGGAAAAGCGACCTTGGCGGGAAACAATAAAGTCGCACCCGCTTTTGTCCTTCAAATTTTAAAAGTCAACATTCCAAAAGGAAAAGTACAACCTTTACTTATCATTTTATGTACTGAACGGTGTGTCACGTATTCAAATTAATTTCCAATCAAACCAAAAATACGAGAAACAATAATTTTATTCATTCATAAAAACTCATATAGATTTTAACTCACGATAATGTTATTTTATACCCTCAATTTTAGTGTGTTCTAAAAATATGCTAACTTTCTTTTTGCATACAGAAATCCCCAACCTCCCATTTTTGGGGAAAATTTCTCAACTGGTTTAAAAACTAAAGTTATTTTCATTATTTAATGATGATAATATACTAGTAGTATTTCAAGACTTAATTATGTTACAATTTTTAAACACATAGTACATATACTACGAGTTATAAACATTTGTGTATTTAATGAAGCAAATGACGATGAAATGTAATTTAATTGATAAAATATTTATCTTAAACATCTAGTAGAAGATTCAAATCATGAATGGATGATTAAGAAATCATTATTGATCACTTTTTATTTAGAAAATAAAAGTGATACGATGATTCCCATATCATTAAAATAGAAAATTGTATCTGTATTAGGTGCAATTACCCTTTTCTATAGTCTATACATATAATATCATAGCCATGATAATAAACATAGAAGCAAGCAATCTCATTCAATTATATCGATCAACTCCAAATAGTTAGGAGGTCCAACCTTAATAAAGTGGAACTAAAGATATCTCTTAACTCAATGGCGGACGCAGTAAGAGGGAACCAGGGGCTTAAGCCCCTCCCAACAAGATTTTTTTTCATATTTTTTCGAGTTTTAAATTTGTTGAATGTTATTTAAAACAGTTCTTAGCCCTTCCAAAACAAACATGATTGAACACTAAATCGTTGGAAGCTAAATGATACGAGGGGTGTTAAATTCTCTAAATTCTGTCCCACATTGACTTGGTGATGATCCAATCTAATCTATATAAGTGTGGATAACCCTCCTCCTTATGAGGCCTTTTAAGGGGTGGGTGGCCCATTTCTAATATGGTATCAGAGCGGGCCCAAGTCGATGATGGATTTCTCTTTATCTCTTATCTACCTCACGAGTGGAAGACCGATGTCCTTTCCGGCCCACATCGATGATGGTTCTCTTATCTCTAGCATTGCTTACCCACGTGATGGAAGATCGATGTCCTTTTCGGCCCACACGTGAGGGGGCGTGTTAAATTCTCTAAATTCTGTCCCACATCGACTTGGTGATGATCCAATCTAATCTATATAAGTGTGGATAACCCTCCCCTTATGAGGCCTTTTAAGGGGTGAGTGGCCCATTTCTAATAAGGGGGCTGATTTAATTTATTAATCAGAAATTCGCAGAGAAGAAAAATGAATGCAAAAATGGCTGCCGTAGAGCTTTGGGAAGAAGACCTCTTTACTAAAAATTAAGTATAATAGTACTCCCTCCGTTCCACAAAAGATATTACACTTGTGGAACAGCATGAGATTTTAGGAGGTTTTGTTTTGTGTGTTAAATGGAGAGAGAAAATATAATTTTTATATTCATGTGAGAGAGAAATTTTTTTTAAAAAGAAAATGTGACATTTTTTGTGGGACAAACTAAAAAGGAAAGTGTGACAATTTTTTGTGGGACAAAGGGAGTAATACATTATCGTAGTCACTGTAATTTATAGCTGTCAGATCTCCACTTCAAATCGCATAAATAGAGCAAAAATTAATATTTACACCTAGTATAGTTAAATTGCATAAATCAAATTTCACGATCCATCTAAATTTAACTACTTGATAATATACTGTTTATTAAAAATGTGTGTATTGATTTTTTGTTTGTTCAATAGCCACCAATACATAAAATTTAATTGTCATTGTTTTAGCAAAATAAATATATAATCATAACATAGACATTTTATTCTTTTGGTATGATGAACTAATTTTTATGTAGTACTCCTAGTATATTTTCTTTAATGTGTTAAACTTGTTGTATGAAACTTTTTTGTGATATACTCCCTCCCTCGTTATTAGAAGTTCCATTTTTTATCGGCACGAGTTTTAAGAAATTGTTTGACTTTATAATTGAAAGTGTTAGAAAAAATGAATTGATCATACTACTAATTTTATAATAAAATATAAATAAATAGAGTTAGTGGAATATATGGTTCACTTGCTAAAAATAGTAAAAGTGAAATGAGACTTCTAGAAATCAGACGAAAATATATATACAGTGAAGCCCCTGCCAATAATATTTTCTGCGTCCGTGACAGTCTTAACTAAATACTATGTTTATTGAGAATGCTATGAAATGAGGTTACTATTTTTTAATGCAAATACTAAGTTATGATATCCAAAGTTGACTGGTCTCTCCTCCTAAAAATAAGTTTTCAATTATTTTGACAATTTGCATATACAAATTTCATTTTTCTCTCTTATTAAGAATAAAAAAAATCATTCGAAATTTGCAGCTTAGAGGGTTTTTTTGTGTATAAATAACTATGGTAAACATCACAATCACAATCTACTTTTAAAGAGTAAATAAAAACTACACACACGACAACGGCACTAGATGGGTTATGGGTATAATTCCAAAAATGTAACGGCAAAATCGAATAAGATAAATTCCAAAAGCTGTGAGTTGAGTCCACAAATAAATGTATGTACCAATCCAATATTTATTAGACTGCGCTCCACCTAAATTTGGGTCACACAGTTTCGAGTGTTCAATTCAGACATAATTGATAATTACACCTCCTGTCACATGTTTGCTTAATCGTTGCATCTTTAAATTCCAAATAGTGAAATAACTATAAAGATCATCCATAATTGCGGACGAGGGGTGAGCCGCAGCGTCACAGCTGGGGTGGCAGGGGCAGGGTTGGTTTCGGGGTCTGGTTTTCGCCATTTCCGGCTAAGGGGAGAAGGAAAAATCACATTTTTTAAAATTTATTATTATTTGAATTAGTATATTAATATTACTTCCTTTTTTTATAATTTGAATTAAGTATTAATAATTTAATATAGTTAATATTATTAATTTGCATGTTTTAATGAAGTGATTTCGTGTTTTATAAATGGTTTGAAATTTAGACAATGATGTCAATGAATAATGTAGTAAATTATTGTGAGAGAAATAACTAAATGGATGTTTGTTGTGGAAGTTATGATATCACTGAAAAAAAAAAGGAAAATAAGGATATGGAGTAGTCCATAACTAAAGGGGTGTGGATGTTCTAAATTCCTCTGAATTTAAATATTATGAGAAGTCACACATTGTGCAATTCATTCTTAGGAATCATTGGAATGAAAATTAATCTTGAATTAGTGTTAGCGGAAAAGATATTTCAGCGGAATAATAGGCCGCGGCAATCAAAGTCCAATACCTAATATAGAAGCTAATTAATTAGTTGGATCGAAGGATCAATTAACGAAAAGCTATAGGGGTATGCGTAAATCTCACTTTTTCTTTTACTGCTAACTACGTTTAGCATTAGAAATTAGAATCATAAATTTTCGTATTAACAGTGTATAACTTACTAAACTCAAAAGGCGAAATGAAATCTACACATCTTGGATTCGAAACCGAATAAATTTCAATATTTTAAATTTAATAACGTATACACTTAATTGAGTGATTTTATACCCTCGTTGTAACAGTAAGAAGAGATTTTGGATTCATTATAAAAATGAGACTCATAATAACCGATGGGTCATGATCCTCTAATAAGATCAACCCTTAATACAAATGGTTTATAATTATAAAAACATTAGTTGAGGTGTAAAATTGCAAAACATATATGTACTCTTTCCGTCCTATAAAAATAGTACTCCCTCCGTTTCTTCATAGTTGAGGCGGAACTTTTCGGCACAGAGTTTTAGAAATGAATGTTGGGTGTGTTAAATAAATAGATAAAAAAGTAAGAGAGAGGAAAAGATAGAGAAAATAAAGTATAAAGTGAATAAAGTAGAGAGAATAAAATAAGAGAGAGTAAAGTAAGAGAGAGGAAAAAGTTACCATATAAGGAAATGACTCAACTATGAAGAAACTTCCTGAAATGGTAAAATGACTCAACTATGAAGAAACGGAGGGAGTATTTCTTTTTCTATTTTGGGGTGTCCCACAAATTTAGTCACCTTCCACTTTTGGCAAGTTTTCTCTCTCTTATAAGGTGGGTCTCATTTCCCACTAATAATACTTCAGTCACTTTTTTCTTCTATCTTTTTCTCATACTTTACCAATTTCGCATTAAAATCTGTGCAGTCCCTAAAATTCCTATTTTTTTTGGGACGGAGAGAGTATAATATAAATGGTGGATTTAGGTTGAGTTGTTGGGATATACCAAGCACATTGCTAACCAATGAGAGCCCTAAATCCTTGAATTTGGCTTTTGGAACGGTCATCGACTCCGTGATGGGCTGGAATTCACTTTTGTTCTTTGCATGTCATCCAATGCCAACAATGATATTATTTATTGTGTCAGGCCCTACGAAGTACAATTTTATATAGCTGTTATTGATACACGTGTTAGTTAGTACTCCCTCCTTCACTGAAAATTTGTCACATTTCACTTTTACCATTTTTGGTAGTGGACCTTACATTCCACTAACTCATTCTCACTGATATTTTATTTTAAAATTAATATATAAAAATAGGATCCACATGCTACTAACTTTTTCAACCCACTTTTTAAGTATTACATTTCTTAAAACACGTGTCAAGTCAAATGGTGCCAAATTTTAATGGACGGAGGGAGTAATTGAAAGTACATGAAATTTAATTTGGAGTTTCTTAAATTTTTTATTGTGAAAAATAACTTTATGCTTAACTAAATGCGTGCCCGCCCCTGTACATCTAAATATCATAAGATATTTATGCAAAAGGTTTGTGCAGTATGAGGTAGAGTATGCTAGCTGTTTATCTATTGAATTAATGCTTTAGATCACCGGTTTTGCTCGACCTACTCAGATCTAGCTTATTAAAATGCCGCTATTATGTGCGGACGTCTGCAGCATGCAACTAATTTATTTTTCAAATTAATACCTAACTAATTGTAGTTAAATCAATTAGTACTAAATTCTAATAATGGATTACTAAACTTAAGGGTTGTAGAACGTTGCGCCCCAATTTGTGTCCTTATTTAGAAAGTAAACACCAAACAAATTATTTTGAGTATAGGTACATGATATAAAGTTCAAACAAAATAAGGACAATTGTAAAAATAACATTCAAATTCAAAGCTATTCGTCTACATCCACTAGTTAATTATTGGAGCTTATGAGACAAACCACAAAATATTCATATTTACTCACAAAAAAGAGTAGTTTGCAGATCTATTAAATTTTAGAATAAACATTCAAATCAAGCATAAACAATTCAAGATTGCCTAAAGGAGTTAAAAAATTATCGATCCCGGAAAAGCAAGAAGTTGAAAATTTTACCAGAAATGGAGGAGCACGAAACGATTGATTCGGCATTGCAGTTTTATTCTCAGACTAATTATCTCTCAATTACTCAATCTCGTAATTGATTGGCAGTTGGGACTAATAAATGCGCCATTTATAAGGTTGCATCTGCCTACCTCATTTGGATTACATTACAATTTACATAGATTTGATCGACCTAGTATGCGCTAGATCAATATACACGTTGCGTAACTTGTACATTGATTTTTATCAATTTTATGTGAATATCGTCCACGTCGCCCGCATTAGGGCGGACGATACCGCGGACGATGGATGGTAGAACGCGGATGATGGATTAGCCATCGTCGCTACAGTGGCGGACGATGCATCGAGCGGACTATCGTCCGCCCCATTGTGTATGCCCTAACCGCGTGAATATTATGTATGGGTTTTGATTATAAGTGATTATAATTCATTATTGCGGCCTGTAACACTCAATAATAAAGGGGAATACGCATATACCTATATAAGGTACGGCTGATCATCAAGAGGGGAAGACGTGTCGAGTAGTTATTAGGCAAAATCAATGAAATGCATTATGAAAGAGTGACGAGTCAACGCATTATTATCTTCATTATAAATGTATAGAGATATATGCATAATTAGAAACCACGGAAGAAAAACAAGAAGAAAAGAATGGCTTCTAAACCAGGAATTCTCACTGAGTGGCCATGGGCATGGCTCGGAGACTACAAGGTAATTTCTTAGTATTACCTTATTGTTTGTACTACAATTCAGTTTGTGTTTTTAACAATGTGTGTTTGGTGTGCTAGTATGTGGTAATAGTGCCATGGGCAATACACGCAACATACTCATACATGTTCAAGGATCCAAGCCAGAGGGATTTTGGGTATGTCACCATATTCCCTTTCTTGCTAACAAGAATGCTTCACAACCAGTTGTGGATTTCCTACTCTCGCTATCGAACGGCCAAGGGGAGCAACCGGATAATCGACAAGAACATCGAGTTTGACCAGGTCGACAGGGAGAGAAATTGGTAGGAATTAAATATACCTCCGACCCCTTTAGCGCATAATTGCACAAATACAATGATGATTGCGATGCTGTTTTGCAGGGATGATCAGATCATTTTCAATGGGATATTGTTCTATATTGGATACGCATACATCAAAGAGTCACATAATCTGCCGTGGTGGAGGACGGACGGCGTGGTCTGGACAATCCTCCTACACGCCGGTCCAGTGGAGTTCCTCTACTACTGGCTGCACCGGGCGCTGCACCACCACTTCTTGTACTCGCGCTACCACTCCCACCACCACTCCTCCATCGTCACCGAGCCCATCACATGTAACATATTAGTCCATATAGTAGTACTACTTAATTAATTGTACAAGTGTTTTCTAATTTGGTAAATATATATATGTGGCAGCCGTGATCCATCCATTTGGGGAGCACGTAGCCTACTTCGCCCTCTTCTCGATACCACTGCTCACAACCGTGTGGACGAGCACTGCTTCCATGGTGTCGTTTGCAGGTTACATCACCTACATCGACTTCATGAACAACATGGGACACTGCAACTTCGAGCACATACCGAAACGCCTTTTCTCCATCTTCCCTCCCCTCAAGTACCTCGTCTACACACCTTCGTGAGTATTGATTTGCCTCATTTCCATCGAGATATTTGTTCATTCTCCATCTAATTTAATGCCTGTCAATAATAGATAACCCACATAAATAGCCCCCCTCCATAATTTAATAACTTTACTCGAAAAAATGTGATGTGTTCAAGATTCTAGCTAGCCTAATAAATTTCACTATTGATGTGTCACATTGCATACTTTTCTACGGAAATTAATACTATGACTGACCTATATAGTAAAAAATCAAAATGGTTGGCCAAGTTACATATTGCAAAGTTTCAATAACTTATCTAGAAATCCATCTAATTGATAGTGACATTTATGTGTACAGATACCATTCCTTGCATCACACTCAATTTCGGACCAATTATTCACTCTTCATGCCATTCTACGACTACGTCTACGGTACAATGGACAAGTCCTCTGAAACGCTGTACGAAAGCTCACTAGTGAGAAAGGACGACATACCCGATCTGGTGCATCTCACTCATCTAACGACGCCGGAATCCATCTACCATCTACGTCTAGGATTTGCGAGCTTTGCATCCGAGCCTCACAAATCCAGGTGGTATCTGTGGCTGATGTGGCCAGTGACGATATGGTCTATGATGATCACTTGGATATACGGCCGCACATTCATTGTCGAGAGGAACATTTTCAAGAACCATAAACTGCAAACATGGGCTGTGCCCAAGTATACAATCCAAGTATATATACAAAAAAAACTACAAAGATTATATAGTCACATGTTGAACAAACTGGTTTTTACTTGAGTTCCACATTTTTGCAGTACTACATGCACTGGCAGAAAGAATGGATCAACAATCTGATTGAGGATGCCATACTCGAAGCTGATGAGAAGGGCGTAAAGGTTCTTAGCCTCGGGTTATTGAACCAGGCATGTTAAGATGCAGAACTTGATTTCCTTTTTTAGCTTACTTCTTCAACTTAAACCTGTTCTTGATCCAGGAAGAAGGACTTAACAGAAACGGCGATTTTTTCTTGAGAAAACACCCTCAGCTGAAAGTGAAATTGGTAGATGGGAGTAGCTTAGCCGTTGCCATAGTTCTGAACAGCATTCCGAAGGGTACAACTCAGGTGGTGCTCCGAGGCAATCCAACCAAGGTTGCATATTCTGTCACGCTCGCCTTATGCCAAGGGGGAATGCAGGTTAATTAGATCAATGATCATAGCAACAAACTGACCATGTTCATAGATAGATGATTTGATCTCTCCATTCTAACTATAGGTCTTCACGTTGAACGAGGACGACTACAAGAGGATCAAAGCTAAGCTCAACACCGAGGCTGGAAATAATCTGTTTCTCTCCAAAAACATCCCTTCCAAGGTTGGCAACTCATACACACACAATACAGGATCAAAACTACATTTTGAATAACAATAATGTCTGCAGATATGGTTGGTGGGAGATGGACTAAGCAAAACAGAACAACTAAAAGCATCGAAAGGAACCATGTTCATCCCCTTCTCTCAGTTTCCCCCAAAGAAAATGCGCAAAGACTGCTTGTATAACACCACACCAGCAATGCTGGCACCAAAGCATATCGAGAATCTTGACTCTTGTGAGGTAATAATTAACAGTTCCAAATCTTAGCCAGACTACACATCGTAATATTAAGACCTTTTGATTGATGAATGACAGAACTGGTTGCCAAGAAGAGTGATGAGCGCGTGGCGTGTAGCGGGAATCGTGCACGCTGCAGAGGAATGGAACGTGCACGAGTGTGGAAACGTGGTGTTTGGTATTGAGAAGATATGGAAGGCCAGTCTTGAGCATGGATTCCGCCCCCTCGTTGTGTCTGCTGAATCAAACCTCAACTAGGCTGCACTCTGAGATACTATCAAAGAAGATAAGAAAAAGAGTTAGATATATATTGTATATATTGGCTATTGCTGCAGCCTGCATTTTATTGTTATAGAAATGCTCAAAATGCCTACTAAATTCATACATCATATTTATCCATCCCATATCAAAGAAAACTTAGTGTGTTTGCCTCTGCTTCAGTGATATACTACTATGTATTTGCGAATAATCAGTATTGCATTTCACTTCTTGCCATTACTTATCAAACTTCATGCTAGCAAAATTCTTAATCACCACAAAGTTTTAGTCAATCCCATCCAAATGCTTGAAGGAAAAAAAAAAACAGAGTTAGATGGATATTTGTTCATTGAACTTAATTTTTTAGACTGCTTTAGTTTGAAGAGGGATAAATATCCCTACTTTAACGGTTGGGATCACCTAATACTTTCCCTTATTTCTACTCCATCCCCCACAAACATAAAATATGATGGTGGACCCCTTCACTTGATATAATGTGGCACAAAAGTTAATTTCGGATCAATTTTATTGGATCACAGATTATTCAGTTTAGGTTGATCATTTGGATCATAATTTTTTTGAGCTATAATTTATTAATCCTAACCGTATAATATTATAAGACCATTCTTACATCATTATTTACTAAAAAATCAATCCATTTACTTGCGAAAGAGCATTCACTTTGAAATGGCAGGTCAAGATTTGGTTATGGAAGAGGCATTGGCGCGACTGCTTAGTACTCCCTCCATCCCATAAGAGTAGTCTCTCGCAAAAAAGTTAATCCATTTAAATTAGCAGTTACAAAAATATGTAGTAGTTCTACGAATTTTGATATACCTATAATATAATCGCTTACTTTAATTTCTTATGAAACTTTAATAATCTAAGGTGAATATATACAGGCCTTATTTATTTTGTAAAGATAAAAATTCTCTTCCATATAAAAGTCTTCTTTATATATATTTCAATCCATCAATATTCAAAATCAAAATGCACATGATCTGCCCATATATACAACTGTGCTGCGAATTTAAATAGCACTTGAACTAAAATATGGAGCATATTTTTCTTCTTGAATATTTTATTCAAAACAAGGATAAAAAAACCAATTTAATTTGTTGTTTTTTAGATCCATCCCTAGCAGTAAAATATATTCTATTGTGATGATAGACCAGGCCCAATTCAATTTAATGTTCTTTTTTTTTTTGCCAAGACCCAATTAGACCATCATTAAACTTTTCTTCACTAGTTTAATTTTCTGGTTTATTTATGTGATCGAAACAAATTATTTTTATAATAAAGATAAATATACATAAATTGTACACGTACATAAGACCCCTAAATTTTAAATTTAATTGAATTATGACATGAATTAATTTTGTTATTTATCATTATATAGCAATACAAAAGAAGTGATGGAAATTTTATAATAAATTTTCATATGATTTCGAGCTTGATTCGAAATAATTATACAATATTTAAGTAAAATAATATTTTTTCTTAAATTTCTAGACATTTAATTTTAGACTAAAGTCCATATTTGATCTCTTACATTTGCTCTAAAAAACTTTTTGGTCATATACATTAAGTTTGTTTCATTTTGGTCCCAAACAATATGTTTTTGTAGTTAAGTCAAATGTATTTTGACCAATTAATTACTTAATTGTAAATCTAATTAACCAGATTAACTAGTTAATTTAATACTCCATCCGTCGCAACTAAATTGAGTCACAATCCTTCTTTGGGACGTCCCAACAAAGTTGAGTCATTTCATTTTTAACTAAAAATAAAACATCTAATCACTCTTATTTTACTCCATTAAATACTTTACTCTCTCTTATCTCTCCTACTTTTTTCCTCTCTCCTATTTTATTTTACTATATTATTTAACTTATCCAACGCAATTTCTTAATCTCCATGTTCAAAGAAGTGACCCAACTTAATTGAAATGGAGGGAGTATTAAAATTTATAAAAAAATTTTGTATCTATAATACATCAACTTTTGGATTGGATGCAAATAACATTCAAATTTATAAATTTAGCATCCAAGTATGAGAAAATGTGGTATTTCTAATTATAAAACAGGGCATTTCAGATCACAATTCAGACTATATTTAATAACAAACTTTGTGGTTTTTTGACTATTTGTCCTAAATAACAAATAAACGACAATCACAATACCAAATTAATAGGCATTGCAAAATTAGACATTTACGAACGTAAGTAAGATCATTTTTATTCTGAAATGAGAAAAACATGAAGATGACAATTGACAGCATTCATTAATACATCAACTTTTTAATCAGATTCAAAATTTTAAATAATGTTCGCATCCAAGCATAAAATAAAAAAAATATGGCATTTCACTGTGCTACAAATGTGTACAAAATAGGCACTTGTAGGCAGTGTTTATTTGATGGAAAAGTAAAGTTGTTAAGGAAAATGATTTCCTTTCAGGAATATGATTTCTTGGATTATGGTTTTTAAAATTTATCATTCCTAGGAATACGATTACTAGAAATATGAATCCCGAGGAATTAAAATACTGTGTTTGGAGATTTCAAAACTATAAATTTTTATTTCTTTGGAATAATCTAATAAATTGATAAAAATTATTAAATAAACTACTTTTAGTTGTACTATTATATTACTCCCTCCGTCCCGCTTAAGATGACACGTTTTTCTTTTTAGTTTGTCCCAACTAAGATGACACATTTCCTTTTTTAGTAACTTTCTCTCTCCAATTAATACACTCAACCACTTTTTCTCACTTTAGTTGTACTATTATATTACTCCCTCCGTCCCGCTTAAGATGACACGTTTTCCTTTTTAGTTTGTCCCAACTAAGATGACACATTTCCTTTTTTGGTAACTTTCTCTCTCCAATTAATACACTCAACCACTTTTTCTCACTCCTATTAAAATATCCATCTATCTTCATCTCTCTACTTTAATACCTACATCCACCTTCTCTCTCTCCAATTAAACACTTTAACCAATAACTCCTAAAATCCCGTACCGGCTAAGCAATGTGTCATCTTAGCCGGGACGGAGGGAGTACTAATCAGAAATAACTGATGCAGTTGGAGAAGCAATCGTGTCTTTTTAGAACCCTAATCTTTGCAAAACTCCAAAATCTTCACTTTTTGTTTCATTTGAATTAGAAAAAATTGAAACAACTAAGTGAGAAATTATATAGACAACAATGTATGGAGAGCCCCAACAAGAAAAAAAAAATATTAAACACTAATTTGAAATCAACTAAAGATATCGATTGCGAGTTTAATTGACTTTGGGAAAACTTAATTTCTACAATATTAATACCAGATTATGAACACATAAGAAAAATAATTAAAGAAGTTTTAGAAAAAAGTTTGTACATTGAATACTAAATTTGTGTATATGTATATAATAATCATCGAAATGGCGTTAGAAATACTAAGTTTGTACATTGAATACTAAATTTGCATGAGAATAATTTTCCTTGAGAACCATATTGAGGAAGAAAAGTTTAAAAATGATGAAGAAAAGTTTAAGAATGAAAAACCGCCGAAGAAGAAGACGAAAGAATACGTAATTCTACAATTTTGGTTTAGGGAAAAAGAATACTTGGGTTAGAGGGAGGAAAAAGAATCCCGGATTTTACATCAAATTTCCTTGATATTAGGAATATGATTACTTTCACTATTTTATAAAAAATCATATCAAACATAGTAATTTAAAAATTAGGAATCAGGTTACTTTCCTGATTTTCTTATTATCAAACCAGACATCGAAATTTAATAATTAGGATTCAGATTACTTTCAAATGGCATAATCCGTGCCAAACAAACATGGCTGTAGATTAATGTACAAACGTGTAAGTAACTAGAGACAAGAAGATGGTGTGAGTCGTATCAAATTTATTGAAGAACACTAGTGATGTGATTGATTAGTGTGTTTCTCGACTAGTACTAAAATCAAGAAAGGCTCTTTTTAATATCTTTCGGTGTATTCAACGTGTTGGAAAAGGATTTTTGGCCAAATTAAGATGTCAATTAAAGTTGAATAGGTCAAAAATATTTGGCAAATTTCTGGAAGTGGGAGCATGCACCAAAATAGGTCCCATATTTAAGAGATTTTTTTTCTTACTTGTAAAACGCAAAACTAAGTTGTTATTTTACTGTGACGCATAAAAAAACGTGTCTCCCAAAAACTTCAATTGCAATATAAAGAGTAATTTAGTAATATAATAATCATCTTAATAATAATTAATTTCATTTTATTCTTAAACTTTATCTATAGTTATCAAACAAAGTTAGGTTATGTATTTATTATATAAGCGAATCTATTGATTTGCAAATTAATTAATCGAAATCATTAATTAAGCTAAGTCGTAAACCGTGTCTGCAATATTAGTTGAACTAATTTCAGATTTACATACTAAGTATTAGTTTAGATAATTTATGAATTTATGATTAATTATCCCAAGCATAGTTCAAATGCTGTGTTCTATTACTTCTGCTGTTCAGAAAACATAATCTTCTTCTCAGTGAAAATGAGTCCAATAATTTTACTGTCGCAAACCTGAAAATTGGTGACATCAAAACCAAACTCAAGTAAAATTTTAAGAGTCTAAATCACATATTTTGTAAGATTCATGATATTCTTTCCAAATCAACTTTCACAAGAGGATGTATAACAACTATTTTTCTTTGATCGGTTTCCGTGAAACAACTTTCTTAAAGCCCATTAAAATAAGAAAGTATGCGCATTGTTATAAAAAAAATCTAGTATCGTCACATCAGTAGGTTGGTGGGGTTGAGAAATTTGGATAATTTACGCATGAACAGAATCACATTCAGGTGACTGTGCCGTTTGTTGAAGGAACACTCATGTATGTTACCTATATATATAAAGAAAATGCATGATAAACCAATTTCCTACCCTATCTTTGCATTTACAAAACTCATCAATTAATTAGGCCCGTTGTGGTTCTGTGGACCTATACGATTACGTTTTCATTAGTATTTTCGATTTCATTTTTTTGTCTCCACCAATGGGAGAGCTATTATAAAAGTAATAAGTACTGTAGAACTAAATACATATTTTTCTTGTTAAATTTTGATGGGGTACCTATAGTATGATTAAACAGTAATGAGTTTAATAGGTAGGGTTAATTAATAATGGTTTATATAAAAGATAAAACCAATGAAGTGACTAGTCTAAAACGAGTAATTAATCAGTCTGCACTATGGTCTATGATCCAAACAACCCATGTGGCCATTTGACTACACGTTATAAGATAAATAAGGGAATTTTTTTCGTGTTATTCGTTTCTGTGCGATTCAAATTCTCAGAAAGTGAGAGAGGTGTTCAAATTCAATCCTTGACAAAATATAGGCCAATAATTTCTTGGTTCTCTGCATCATCTATCCCCGTCTTTCACAAATATAGACGAAAATAATTAATTGGTTCACATCATCTATCCCATTCCTTCAGTCGTGTTACTCGTTTATGTGTGAGACACAAGGATTGTGATTGCTACAATAATTGTTTTTATTACTCCATATATACAAAGAGAAGTCACGAATAATAATAAAAAAAAAGGTAAATCATAGTCGTACAATGAATAAAGTTTGAATCTAATTAACCGTTGGTCGCTAGGAGTATGTC